>NC_091821.1:176424040-176612540 GCF_038994185.2 Dermacentor albipictus | reverse complement strand
ACTCATGCCGCTGCATACGCAGCCTGCCTTTTTTGACAAAGCGAGAGAGGGCTCTTTACTTTGAAGCAAAGAGGTTTGCCGGCATAAAAGCATTCGCCTTCATGCTACACTGGAGGAAGGAAAATCTGAGGGGCCCTGACGTCACTCTTTGTGAAGCTTTAAGTGACGCCGGAAGTCGGCGTTACTCCGCCATCGTGTCGGGCCAGATTCTCACTTTACATTTTTTGCCTTCGGTACAGTGTACTAGAATATCTAGTGCACTGCACCTTCGGCAAGCAACCACAGATGCAACCACGCCGGGCTGTGCATAAGTTTGTGCAGTTGCAAACACGCAGCCAGGCATGGTTGCGCGTCGTAGCGATCTGACCAACGGTCCAATCGCGGTGTATTCCATCACGATACGACCTATGGCAAGCCCATCTGCAGTTTATCAGAACAAACACGTATGCTGGTCGTGGCTTCGTAGGAATCGTTTTGCTTTGTTGAACTCATTTCAGGCGGCCACTCACATCGAAGCTGTGACGAGCCACAGCGCGCCGACGAACAGTCCGTCAGAGGGGAACCCCGTGGAGGAACGTTACGCGTTACAATGGGATAAAGGAAAGTTCACGGAAGCTTATGTATACTTCAGAACGTGACGTAAGCAGCGCGTGAATGACGGGGAGAGGGTTCCCTCATTTCGATTGAGCGTGTGACATGTTTTTTGTATCTCCAGCGATTACAGATACAGCCGCGATTTCAAGTTTCTTTTTTGGCCGCGATTACTCTCGAGCGATCCCAGTCAATCTTGTGGCCCGTTGCATCCGTGGGCTCGAGCAAGGGCATTCGAAACTGTACGTTTCTTTTCAACACCTTCCTGATGCTGCCTCAGATTCTCTTTGAAGTTGCCCGATTCACCGATGTATGCGTATTCGCAATCTGCGCAGGGTATCTTATAAACTACGCCGGGAAACGATTCTCTCGGAAGCCTGGAATCGTGATTCTTCCCGCTGACAAGGGGAATGCAACAGTGCTAAGTGACACGGCTGCCTACAAAAGCAAGATGTTGACCCTGCTTGATGACCAGGACACTTACGTCCAGCTCACTCGGGACCCGATCGACCTTGAAGGTTCAGAGGGACTTCCAGGCTCTCCTGGCTGACGTGTTCCGCTTCGTAGCTCCCGAGCACAAGTATTTGTATTTTAAGCTTCTCTGTCAAAACGGTGCTGCACCTGCACTTTATGGCTTGCCGAAGGTTACAAGCCTAACATCCCCCTGTATCCAATCGTTGACTACTTCCGCTCCCCTCTCTGCAAATTGACCACATACCTGCACCAGCTTCACATACCTGCACCAGCTTCTGGCTCCACTTATCAGGAAGAGCTCCACGCATGTGAGCAACTCCTGCGACTTTATTGAAAAAAGTTCGTGACGTGTATTTAGACAACGACGAGGTGATCTTTTTCGTTCGACACAGTGTCGCTGTTTACCTCAATTCTGACTGATATGGCTGTAGAAGCATGCACTTAATTCTGCTTTACCTGTCTGGTACAGGACTGTGCCAGACAGGTCTTCCATTGACGTTCCCGACCTCAAGAGGCTCCTCTGTTTCTACCTCGGAAATACGCACCTCTGCTTCGACAAGGTCTTCTACAGACAAGTCCACGGTACGGCAACAGGTGCATCCGTCTCTGTTGCTGCTGCCAATCTTACGATGGAGTGTTTGGAAAGCCGTGCTCTCGCGTCCTTCAGTCCTAGGCAGGCGCGTATCCAGGATTTTTTTTCGGGGGGGGGGGCACCACCACCACCATCATCATCATCATCGTCGTCATCATCATCATCATCAGCATGTTTTATGTCCACTGCAGGACAAAGGCCTCTCCCTGCGATCTCCAATTACTCCTGTCCTGCGCCAACCGATTCCAACTAGCGCCCGCGAATTTCCTAATTTCATCGCTCCACCTAGTGTTTTGTCGTCCTCGATTGCGTTTCCCTTCTCTTGGTACCCATTCTGTAACCCTAATGGTCCAACGGTTATCTAACCGGCGCATTACATGACCTGCCCAGCTACATTTTTTCTCTTGATGTCAATTAGAATATCGTCTATACCGTTCGATCTCTGATCCAAACCACTCTCTTTCTCTCTTAACGTTATGCCTAGCAATCTTCGTTCGATCTCTCTTTGCGTGGTCCTTAACTTGCTCTCAAGTCTCTGCCCCATATGCACTGGCAAAATGCACTGGCAAATGCATTGGCACTGGACATATTGCACTGGCAAAATGCACTGATTGCACACCTTACTTTTCAATAATAATGGTAAGCTTCCAGTCAGGAGCTGGAAATGTCTGCCGTATGCGATCCAACCTATTTTTATTCTTCTGTGAATTTCCTTCTCATGATCAGGGTTCCCTCTGATTAATTGACCTAGGTAAACGTACTCCTTCACAGTCTCTAGTGGCCGACTGGCCATCCTGATCTCTTGTTCCTTTGCCCGGCTATTTATCATTATCTTCATCTTCTGCATAATAATATTCAACACCACTCTTACACTCTCTGTTAAGGTCTCCAATCATTTGTTTTAACTCGTCTGCATTGTTGTTGAATAGAACAATGTCATCGGCAAACCGAAGGTTGCTCAGATATTTGCCGTCGATCTTTACTCCTAAGCCTTCCCAGTTTAATAGCTTGAATTCTTCTAAGCACGCAGAAAACAGCTTTGGAGAAATTGTGTCTCCCTGTCTGACCCCTTTCTCTATAGGTATCTCCCTGCTTTTCTTGTGAAGAATTAAGGTAGCTGTAGAACTTCGTAGATATTCTAACGCGAAAGACGAGTCAGTAAGACGAGAAACTATTTACAGATTATATTTACAACAACGGTTGCAGCGCTGACCGGTTAGATTCACAGCGCGAGCCCAGTTCGTTCTTCCTCCTCTTTTCTGGAGTGATGGCGCCTACGCGCCTCGTTCAAGCAAACAGATCCCTCACGCATGTAGCAATATTTTCCGAGCTTTTTACGTAAGCGTTCTGTACTCCTTGATTACGTAGTGCCTCTACGATTGCTGGTATCTCTACTGAATCAAATGCCTTTTCGTAATCTATGTAAGCCACATCGAGAGGCTTATTGTACTCTGCAGATTTCGCGATAACCTGGTTGATGACATGGATGTGATCCATTGTAAAGTATTTCTTCCTGAAGCCAGCCTGTTCCCTTGGTTGACAAAATCCAGTGTTAACTTTATTTTATTGGAGATTATTTTGGTAAATATTTTATATTATACTGGGAGCAAGGTAATGGTCCCATAATTGTTCAATTCTTCAACGACTCCTTTTTTTTGTGGATTAGTATAATGTCTGCATTCTTCCAGTTTTCTGGGACCCTTGCAGTCGATAGACACTTCGTATAAAGAGCCGCCAGTTTTCCAAGCATTACGTCTCCTCCATCTTTGATTAAATCGACTGTTATTCCACCTTATCCTGCCGCTCTTCATCGTTTCATGTCTTGCAGGGCCCTTCTGACCTCATCGCTAGTTATAGGAGAGTTTCTGTATCCTCTTCATTACTGTTTCTAAGTGAACTATCGTGACTCCTCTGGGTACTGTATAGAGGTCAGCTTAGAATTTTTCCGCTGCTTTTACTATATCTTCGAGATTGCTGATGATATTATCCTTCTTATCTTTTAGTGCATACATCATGGTTTGTCCTATTCCAGGTTTCTTTTTTACTGATTTCAGGCTGCGTTCATTTTTTACGGCTTCTTCAGTCTTTCTCATGCTATAGTTTCGAATATCAGTTATTGTCGCCTTGTTGATCAGTTTTCACAGTTCCGCGAATTGCGTAACGCTGTGCGGCCGCCAGTCCCATACAACCGCGTAGAGCGCAGGACTCTGCGATTCTAGACGTACTGAGTTCACTGCGAAAGGTTAGAAAAACACCCACATAAGCACAGCAGAGAAGTGGCTACGTGAGGCGGTTCGACCGATAACTGTAGAAGCGTCATTCAAAACAAGTAATTGTTCTCCACTTCCGGCGGCCTTTTCTCTACTTCCTTTTTAAATAAAAAGATGTTGATCCATAAATATTCTCATAAACAACGGTTAACTTTTTTATTACTCGCTTTTGCTTGCGGTTTGGTTGTTGCCTTGGCTCTCTCCCTTAGTAGATCGCTTAATTTCTCAACTCCTTGCGATTTTTGTTTCCAGTTGGCAATTTTGCACGAAAAGTGCTATACAGTTAGGGAAAAACAGACGAGGTAACGGGCGACAGTCATCTTGCTTATGGGTTTAAGGGTTATTGCAGGGTTTCATGATGGACGCTCTTTCACATTATTTTATTTCCCACCTTATCTAACCCATATCACGTGTATATGGTTCCGGGCATCTGCCAGCGTCGGGGCGAGCCGTAACTCAAGGAAACAATGAAGCAAAGGGATAAGTTAAACGCAATTGGCGTTTTCTCCGGCCGCACCTCGTTCCATGAGAGTACAGACCAGCTGAGTAACAGCCGCATCCCTCTCCTGGTCCCAGGATCAGCCTAAACAAAGAAGGTTGAACTAACAAAAGCAACAGCTATGCGCGTGACGGTTGAACAGATGGTGACAACTGAACGCATCTCGAGTTAATCGCGCGGGTGCGGAATCTACGAGAAAACTGTCCTTCACATTACAGGAGATGCTGATAACTACCGCCATCTAAAAGGAGTGAAAAAGGCAGCATAATGCTGACCGATGAACAGCTGCGAAGTCTCAACATTGATCTGGCGGCGCTTTAGGAATGTGTGAGGAGTGGGGGTGTAGGTGGGGAGGAGGGAGGGGGGGGGGCTATGCCACTTGATTTCGCCCCCCCCCCCCCCCCCCCTGGGTACGTGCCTGGTCCTAGGCAAAAAGTTTTTCTGTGCTATGTGGATGACTGTTTTTGTGTGACTCGGCGCAGCGCTTTGGCTTCGTTCACTGCGCACCTAACCAGTCAGGAAAAGGCCATCCAATTTACAGTTGAGACAGAGGTCGACAGCAGACTCCCTTATTTAGACGCACTTGTCACCAGACGCGATAGACGGCTCTCGTTCAGCGTATACCGTAAGGACACTCACACTGGCCGCTACCTGAACTTTCAATACGTTCATCCTGACGCTCACAAAAGGTCGGTTGCTGCCTCCCTGCTCAACCGTGCGGACCGCATTTGCACTACAGCAGAAAGTCGTTCCACAGACTTGGACCACGTGCGAGGAGCTCTCGCGGCAAGCGGCTATCCCACGCCTTCTTTGAGTGCTGTGGAACGCCGCCTGTCCAATTCTATCCGTCCGGCTAATCCCCGACCAAGAAAGCGTGCTGCCATACTATAGCCATACTCTACGTTCAAGGGATAAACGAAACCTTGTCTCGCATTCTGTGGAGTTATGACGTTGAGGTGGCGCACGAGCCCGTGTGTAAGCTGAGGCAAGCACTCGTTGGCGGTAAGGACAGGCTTCCGAGAGAACCGTTTCCCGGCGTAGTCTATAAGATACCCTGCGCAGATTGCGACTACGCATACATCGGTGAAACGGGCAACTTCAAACAGAGACTGAGGTAGCATCAGAACGATGTCGAAAAGAAACGTAGAGTTTCGAATGCCCTTGCCGAGTACACGGATGCAACTGACCACAAGATTGACTGGGATCGCTCGAGAGTTACTGGCCAAGAAAGAAACTTGAAATCGCGGCTGTATCTGTAATCGCTGGAGATACAAAAAAAAAAAACACGTCACACGCTCAATCGAAATGAAGGAAGCCTCCCCCCGTCATACACGCGCTGCTTACGTCACGTTCTGAAGTATGCATAAGCTTCCGTGAACTTTCCTTGAACCCATTGTAAACAAGGCTTCCGTAGAGAAGCCGAAACGTCTTTTAGATTTAATCCTTTTTTAGTACTTTTTTTGGTCGGTGCCCGTAGTTTTATTGCTTTATGCTTCATCCCGACCAGACGAGCTTCCGTCAAACCCTCGACTTAAGACACGACTGCGGCGAGGAATTACGGAGTCGACATCTGTCGGAGGCGTTTCGGTTGCATAGGTTCGTAGTATTAGGGATAACGCGGCGCGTTCCTTATAGGTTTGGCTGTCGGTGCTCAATAAAAACACCAAGGAGGAACCCTCCTGGACAATTAGTGTAATTACTCTCGAAACGACAGAAGTTCTTTACTGTCAAAATAATAATCTTGAGCAAACACAAAACACAGAATCTTTCACAGACGCTAGCTTTTTACTGACCGCGGGATCGAATCCCGGCCACTGTGGCCGCATTTCAATGGAGGCTAAATGCGAAAACACCCGTGTGCTTAGATTTAGGTGCACGTTAAAGAACCCCAGGTGGTCGAAATTTCCGGAGTCCTCCACTACGGCGTGCCTCATATTCAGAAAGTGGTTTTGGCACGTAAAACCCCATAATTTAATTTTACTTTTAATCTCTTTACTGAATACGTAAAGTGAACGTCCACTGCCCGCGGTCTCCGCAATGGAGTCCCCCAAACCGGTTTCTTGCGTGAAAGGTATGCAATAGGTGAGAGCAAACTGCGTGAAATATATTCTTAAAGTGGGTTGTCTGTATAACCAAATGGAGCATTAAAAAAACTAAAGGAGTACTGACATAAAAATTTGAAGTCGAGATAACTCGTGAGATCGATTTAGTTGGTCACACACACACAGCGGCGAATATCGCTTAGAACATATTCAAAATCGATTTTAAAGTACGTGCGCGCAGCCAACCGCAAAGCAGAGCACCTCGCGACATTGACATCAAGCGGGACTGTAAATAGCCAAGAAAACGCTACGTCATGTGGCTACGTCACGAATTTTCTTTGGCTGCCGTGCGGCTTACATGTGCTCTTCTCTTTTGTTGTTGCGTGTTCTAGCTATTGTACTTGTAGTGGGACGCTCTCCATGTCGCTGCAACTGCAATTTTTGTCGTGTCCATCGGGATATTTCCCACACTATCAGCTTGACTGCGCTGCCACAACGTTCAACGCCGATTTGTTGTGTCTTACCATTGATCGTGGCCGATGTGAGGGTTTTGTTGAGGTTCGTCGTCGCCATCGCCGGCCGCACTATCTGAGTCTCTAAGTGATCGGCCACGTCTAAAGCGCGATACACATGGTGCGATTTTCCGTGCGGTCTGTCGTACGGCGCGCGTGCGACTTGCCGCATGCGGCGATTCGGGGCACATGGTACGAATGAGGGAGCGGAGGGTAGCTCCACCCAGAACCGGCGCCCCTGCGGGGAAGTTCGGAATGCTGCATAACTTCGAACAGAAAGTGAAAGCAACCGTATTTGCACAACTATCTTGTTTGAAACAAACAATGACAAATTAAACACGTCTATGCGAGCACTGTAGACGTGTTAGACGTGTTTTCGCAAGGCCGCGTTAGCAGCTAGTATATCGGATCCGTTGACAGCCGCCGATGGCCAGGAGCCGGCAGGCATAGCTCGCTGCGCCATCGAATCCGACACCGGTTGTGCTTGTGACACGATCGCTTGCAGATCATATAACGAGGCGCCTATGTTAGTCGGCACAACGTGTACACAGTTATGTCACGTTTAATTTGCAGCACATTTTATTTCATTGGCGCCGACAGAAGCGAACGAGCATGCCATGCGAGCTTGCGATCGCTACAGGAGACGATGTAGGCCTAGCTCGCCGGCCGTCTATCCGGGGCCGATGGTCCTTGCGATGCGTCCGCAGCTCGTAATAAAGCGCCTAAATTCGTCAGCACAATCAATGCCCGAAGATTTATGTTTCTCTTAAGTGAAAATACGGTTAGTTTTCCCGGTGCCGTTAGTAGCGATGAGTAAACACGCTAGTCAGGCGAGCCGCTTCGTTTACAGACGATTGCTGGCGCGTCTGCGCTTGCCGCGTCCTAGTAGAAATCGCGCCAACTATATCGCACAACGTTTTATAACTCGCACTCTTTCGAGGTCACTTTATTCTAGAAGTTGTTTCATGTCAGAAACAAATTGTAGCCGATTTATGTGCCGCCGTCAGCGGCGAAAGAGGCCCGCGTTTCGACCAGGGAGAGAAAAAAACAAAAACAAAAAAAGAAACAGACATGATCAGGGCGACGAGGCGCCCGCTCGCCGGCCCCACCCCGCCAGGTCTACCACGTGGCCATGTCGTTCACGTTACCGGCGCTGTCATTGGCTGCGGTCGTCCGACCGATGCGGCAGCCGCACGACAATAGAGAGTTTTAGAATCGAAGCCACTGCGCATGCGCGAGACGCAAACTGCGTTTGGGTTTTGCGTTGGGAACGCTACTTCACCGATTTAGCGGGAGCCCAAATAGCGGCCCTAAAAACTTTGCGTCAGCAAACATGGCGGCACCCATCGAAGCGACGGCTCTAACTATGGGTTCGATTCGTGGTAACGCGTGAAGTTCGCAAGCTAAGAGAAGTGACTGCGGTTATCGCTTTCTCTCAACTAGCGTGTGTTATGAAGATTGATTCATTAACGCCACTGATTCCGAATTCGCTTGTGGATTTTATGGCTCGTAGGCCTAACACGGCTAAGCTTGGCTGGTGAAGGCACGTAAAGTTGGTTTGCTCAAAACTAAGCGCAACTAATTGTTTGCTGCTTACAGAATAACCTTCAAATTGTAATTAAACGCGAATACATGCAAGTCAAAATTACTATTCTTATCATAAAATTCTATATTTTATTTAATTATTTCTAATAGCTTTTATTTGACGCCGTAGTGGCGCGGTCAGCGCAAGACGCTATCCGTAAACGTAAAACCCTATTCTAAAACTCTTCACTCCTTCGTGTCCCAACGCTGGCGCCCGCAAAGCTCTTTGGGGCCTCTATTCTAAAACTCTCTAATATTCAGCAAGTTGGTCGCGCACGCTGGCTGCGCGTCAGAGCATAGGTCATGGCTTTTTGCGAACACGTGGCCACTTTGTTTACATTCCCGTTTCTCCCGTCTCGTTGCTCTCTGGAACCGAAACTTCGACTGGTCGCTACAAAAAAGACTGGAAATAATTACCTGTCGCGCTCTGAAGTAAATGAGGTTTCGTGGGTCATTAACTACTTATTAAAGCAGAAAAAACTACGTGGATATTTTTTTTTTGTCAGCACTCCTTTAAGCTCCAATGCAGCGATCGCACGGGTTCGCAGCGACCGACCGCGCGTCTGCATGCATGTCCGCGCACAATGTTTTGCTTCGGGCCGTGAGCTTTAGGCCGCAGCATATGAGCATTTGACAGTACACAAGCAACCGTTGTTGCGTGGATTATCAGAGCCGTTCGAAAACAATTTCGTTATAACTAGGGACTTCGACGCCTAGGCAACATTTGATATGCCGTCGGGACGATTCAATATTTATTTATTTTCTTCTAAATTCTTGGACGTTTCAATACCATTATTTCTCAAGTTGCATCGCACTGTATGTTTATCCGTCTTGTCGGCGAGCAATTTCCCGCTGTCTTTTGTTTTTCTTTATTAAGCACATTCATTGTTTGGTGCTAACACAAACATGAGCATATGCCGTGCCTTTCTTTTAATGTGCTTCTTACCATTCCCTTTCCATCCCAGTGAACTTGTCGGAACCTAGCATCAACAAGTTCATAGAGCAAAGCTTCATGACATTATTCGGACGCGGGAGGGGGTCGCAGCGCGCGCTTTCTGCTGCTCACCGAACATCGCAGCCCCGACGCCGTAGTAGAAATGTTTCTCTAGGTAGTGCTTATGCACACCCGAGTTGTAGCCGATGGCTGCCTGCCGGCTTTAAGTTTCGCGATCCAAGCTTCACGCAGCTTCTTGCCATGTGCGTACGTGTGAAGGCTGACACCGGGCTCCGTTGCGTTCGTCTGGCACTGCTGCACCGAGCAGTAGTCTACCATGTCGGACGCCTTCAAAGGCAGCCACTACCTATTATAGCTCTTTCAAGTGTTGTCAAGCGGACACCCGAAACGGGAAAACCAACGCAGCGCAGGTGGGACTCTTAAACTTTCGATTTCAGCTTGCTTCGGCTGTTCCGAAGCAGCCGACGCGGCCGCTGTGTCCACGTGATCCCTCATACACGTCACGCCGACAGCAGCGCCAGCTTTTCAGTGGTGGAGCTCGCGCTCAATGCAGTTGAGTTGGCGCATGAGTTGGCGGCTATTCTGGCTCCATATGCCGCAGCGATGCGACAGCATGCGACAGTACTGGGAAGATAGTTCTGCCGCTCGGCCGGCTCGACGCGTATTCACGCGCACTGCACTTCGATCTTGTCGGCCACGATTGGGACCGTTTTTGCTTTGTTAATTAGCCCTCCCCCTTTTTTTTTTCGGATACGTGTTGCAATAGTGCAATGGCATGCGCCTCATGGTCAAGCGTAAAAAATTACGGAGGTGCGACAAAGAACAAGTGGAACCGGCGATACTGCTGCGTGAGACTTACAGCCACGAAGGCCAGCCCAGGATAAATCGTACATGTTTCCTGGCATGTTTTTACGAACTATAGAACGGCGAAAGATATGGATCGCAGCTGTCAGGGGAGTTAAGTAAGTCAGCTTCTGCCATCATATTTGTGAGAAGGGTTTGTTTTGTAAATCGTGCGACACATGCGCGTTTCGCAGCTTGTACGACGCCAGCGATCATGGCCGGGTCAGCTGCACATTTAAAAGACATTTGTCATGACTTTGCTGATTTGAGGACTGCTTAGTGTAGCCTTAGCATTTGGTATGATCAAGATAACACTGGCGTGTATGATGAAGAATATTTTATGCTGCGGAAGCTTATTTTACGCTGGCGAGCGCTAATTCATAGACGATACTCGTTTCGGCTGCTGGGGTCGGAGGCGCAGTTTCACATGGTGCGATTTTTCTTGCGAGTTTCCATTTGCGAAATCGCCTTGCAGAAGCAAAGCGCATATGCAAGCAAAGGAATTCGCAAGCGAAATCAGACTTTGTGAGAAGGGCATAATGAACCTCAATCATTGTACATGATGAAAAACGAGCATTCGCGTCGTATAAATTCTCATATCGTGGTTAATAAATCTAATTTTTCAGCTGCAGATGCCTCCGAATGGGTCCCAAACGAATCAACCAGGATATGCTCTAATCATTTCGTCAATCGAAAGTCATCCGGACAACAAGCCGACGATTTTTCCGGACGTCTACAAAGTGCGGCAAGCTGACGAGAATAATTTGACGAACAAAAAGACCTGATAAACAATGGCTCCTTTGTCTCACTAGCCGCGCGAAGCGACTTGTAGTTGCGCCGATTACGTCGGCAAGTAGGTCCCGATTCCGTGTTCAGCAGTGAGCCATGACAGACCGCTTACAACTGCTTCGAAACCGCAAAAGCTTTCGTTTGGCGCCGTGCCAGACGACGAAGCACAGAGAACGTTAGAGTATACTGTGGTGTCACACAGTCACTTTCAATCAAGATCGCGCCCGACAGGATCAAATTTCCCAATTTCGATCAAGCATGGTCACTGCTACACGGTGCAACAATGCCAATCGAGTTAGTTTAGCTCACTCTGCATGACGGTGCTGACGACAGCCCACGATCGCGATCGTGAAGCTCGAATTCGATGCGCCGATCGCGATCGACTGAACGCATATCAAGCAAAGTTGCGATCCAATGTGACCGTACAGCTGCAACCGGTCCAGATCGAGATGTATGGCGATTTAAAGTAACAATGTGACATGGGCATGAAATGATAGACCGCGGTTTATGAGACATGCATCGCCAACAGCGAGGCGTCGATTAAAAGTCGGTACACCTATTAGAAGCACAATGTCTTCAGGGTGCCAGTTTAGTGACCTCAATGTTAGTGTCGCAGTAGGCTTTGCTGACGTGCAGGATGACCTCGTACAGTTGTTTTCCGTGCTGCGAATGGCATTTCGCGTGAACGTCCAGGCCGGCCACTTCTTTTGCGGAGAGAACGTGTGAAGTAGCGTGCAGCTTGTCTCCGCTAGTTAATGCAGCAGCATGAAAGTATACTCTCCCATTCCTTTAATATGCCTAAACCGCGCGCGCGCGCGCGCGCATACACACACACACTGGACACACACACACACACACACAAAAAAAAAAAAAAAACCCCACAGCGAATCACGGATATACGTGCGGCTCTCGGCGACATGTGCACGAAGTTTAAATTTCGCGGTCTTCGCACCTTCCCAGTGTCGCGCCGCTCGCCACAGGCGGCGCTGAGCAGCGTAGCACCTCTTAAGCACTACTTAACAGGAAACAACGAAATCAGGAAATAAACAATTTATGGTAACTCAAAGGGAAGCTCATTACTTTACGAAGCGAGATCAGGATGCCTTAGAACACGGACATCTGCCTTAGGACATCTGCCCAGCGGTCGATTTAAACACCACTGGCCTCCTTGAAGCGCTTGGGTTCAGCGAGAGCAGGGGAAAAGTAAACATGTCCGCAATAGAGATTAGTAAGAGGCGATAGGAAGATTGGTGGACGAAAAGTAGGGAAACGACAAAAAAAGGAGACGTGCAAAAGCAAAGTTCACAATTGAAGGTCAGAAAATTTGGTTGTGGGGGTTCATCGTGTTTTTCTCTTCTTTTTTAACCTGGGTAGGACATTAGGCTATATAATAGCAAGAGCTTGGTGGCACAACCCACTGCCCTGTTCCAAAGAGGACGCTCATAACATCCATCCATCCATTCTATGTTGCTCAGTGCCGCCGCCTGTTCACTGCATGGAGATGTAAGCGAAGCTTCACGGAAACAAAGTCATGCGGTACTGGAAGAGGAAGCTTTAGCGCGGGCCCAACTCCTACGCGGCCTATTCAAATACATGTAAAACGCAAAAAACGTTTTTCTGAGATAACCCCTGGACCGATTTTAATGAAATTTGTTGCATTTGAGAAAGAAAGTTAAATTCTAGTGACTATCAGGAGCGAAATTTCGATTTAGGGCCTGAATTTTTTTAAAGAGATTTTCAAAAATTCGCAAGTTTGAAAAAAAATAGAAGCACGGAGTTTACAGATTCATAGGTCTGCATAAAAAGCAGGTATCGTGGTTCTGTAAACAGAATCCATTAGATCATTGATAGCGGACAAATCCGATAACGTCATTTTATATCTTTCGTAAATGTCTTACTTTGTTTACAAGGGTTCTGCAAAAGCTGTATTTACATACTATTAAATTTTTTAAGATTCATGTGTAACATCAATTTTGTGCGCTTTAGATGTACTATTACATACAATTCACGGAATTACCGATTTTCGTTGCTGAATTACAGAGTTGTAAACTTGATAGTTTCGTTCTTGAAAATTTTGATTTTTTGCCGATTTTTAATAAAAATTGACGACCCAAATCAAAATCCGAAACTAGATTTTGAGTTTTTCTCTTACATGCAACAAACCTTGTCAAATCTGGTGCAATGGCTGCCGAGAAATTCTCCTTTTTCATGTATTTAGATAGGAGCACCCGAGCTAAAGCTTTCTCTTAATTGTTCACTCTTGCACCGCATCCGCCAACCTTCATTTCCCTGCGCCCCTCGAGCACATGGATAAGATTACTGCAGTAAAGGGGGTTCGTTCCTTTATTACTCACAGCAGCCGCTTCTTTCCCACTCATCCACATGGCTGTTTTATGTGCCACAAATGCATCGTCCGCTGTCGAAAGCAGGAACACTGCTCAGCTGTAACTGACGTGCAAGGAGTTTATCATACATGATCTGAAGCACGGCGGCTTCAGTCTGTGATGACACGTTAGCATGAATCCACCGAAGACGGGAAATAGAGACGTTTAGCTTGTACGCTAATCCGGTAAACGGGAGCGGTTTGGGCGGGTTACCGGATGGTCGGGGCGTAAACGTGAGCGGTGAAGCCGCCTGGTGTTGTAGAGCTCAACCAGACAAACGCATAGCTAAAACTGCAGTAACTCACCATATGCTGCTTCGCCACTCGTGCAAATTTTTGGCAGCGGCGTAATTGTGAACACGATTACGCCACTGTCGAATATTTACCCCAGCAGCTAAGCAGAATACAGTAATTAGCGCTGTGGTTGTGTGGTTGAGCTTTGCGCCACCAGCTGGCGCCACCGATCGGGCCGCTCACCTTTACGCCCCCGCTAAACCGGAAAACCGCCCGCGCTTTCCCGGATACCGGACGCGCTAAAAGTCCCTAATATATCCCCACGTTGTCCTTATCTGTGGCGTGGTACGTGGTGTACGGCGTTGCATGAACATTCGTTTCACGCTTTTTACATCCAGTCGTACGTGGCCACAACAGCTGGGAGAGCAGAGTCTAGACGACACAGCGGAACAAAACACGGAGATACACTACGCCTTTGCCCCGGTACTAAACCCACGGATCAACACGTGTCAGCGCACACAACCATAACAAAACCGGCATTGCGGCCCGATAATATAGCCGCTGCAGAAAAAACAAGGGAGAGAGAAAGAAATACCATGTGACTTCTTTCACACTTTTCTCCTAGCGCGCGCAGGGGGTAAGGCCTCTCCTCATTTTTTTCCTTCTTCCAAGTGGGACTGTTGTCCGGCTGATTGCGAAGGCAGCCCTCTAACCGGGAAAACCGGGAATTCTCAGGGATTTTGAGTAGTCCGGAAATACTCAGGGAAAACTCAGAAAATTATTTTATCAGCTGTAGTTTATTGAAAAGCTGTATTGAAATTATTAAAATTGTTATTGAAATGTTATTAAACTGTTATTGAAATTAGCTGTAGTTTTATTGAAAAGGAACGAAAGTCGCGGTAATGCTGGCTCGAGTAACAAAGAGGAATCCTAACGAATGGTCTTTGACGCCATGTCGTCTGCTGGAGGAACTGTATTGTGTACAGTCAATGACCGACTTTCCGGACGCCCGATAATTCGGACGGCTTCGCGGCACCGCCACGTACCCTGTCGGGTCAGTGTATAAAAACATAAATTTCGGACGCAAGAACCCTTCGCCGTCGGATATTCCGTACTTTTTGCTGTCACCGCAGGTCCGAAACGGCTATAATCAAAGCTACCACCATCGCCGCCATTTTGATTACCTCGCCGCCTCGAACCGGCGCTCTCGCACGCAAATCCGCTGGCAGCTGTAGTCACCACCGCGGCGATGCTAGGCCTAGCTACTTCGACGTTCGCTATTAAGCTTCTTGCCTCTCGGTGCCGCGTTTTCATTGAAAGAATTCGCCGCTGTCAGCAATCGCACCGACAGCACCTTTGTAGTCCTCGCGATTGGCTTCGATGCTCGGAAAGCACGGCGCGTTGCATAATGCTGGTTCCTGAAAGTCAGCTTCGCCTCAATACAACAGTATGGTATGGTATGGTATGGTATGAGGAACTTTATTTGGTCCTGAAGGTCAACCATAGGTTGACGCGGGCCGCTCCCACGTTGGGACTGTCAGGCCGAGCCCTTCAGCCACATCGCGGGCCTTCTGGACTGCCTGTAATTGGTCAGAGAGTGATTCGCTGTGTAGCATTTGCCGCCACCATTCTTCTTCCTTGTCACAGTCTGTGAAGACCGCGGGGCACTGCCAAAGCATGTGGTCAAGAGTAATGATGCCATTGCACTTATTACAGTTGATTTGAGTTTCCCTCTCCGGATAGATCCTGTTAATAAAGTATGGACTTGGGTATGTTCTAGTCTGTAGCAAACGTAATGTGACCGCTTGGGCTCTGCAAAGCTTACCGTGTGGCAATGGGTACTCCCTTCTGCTTAAATAATAATGTTTCGTGATTTCGTTATATGTTAATAATCGATCCCTGTGTTCCCCGGGTGAAGTGTAAGTTGCTCGGTCTTGAAGAGCACGGCTAGAAAGTCCTCGTGCTGCTTCATTTGCCACCTCATTGAGGTTTCTCCGAGCTCCGTCCACTACCCCCAGATGTGCAGGAAACCAGCGGATTTCAATCCTCTCACTGTTGACCTTCTCTAGTAATTTTGTTGCTATCCGTGTCACATATCCGTTGGTAAAGTTGCGTATGGCTGTTCTAGAGTCGCTGTAAATATGTGTCCACCGATTAGCCCGAATGGCTAAGGCGATTGCTACTTGTTCTGCTACTGTTGGGTCCTTGGTATAGACGGTGATGGCATCCCGTATGTTACCTTGAGTGTCTACAACAACGGAGGTATAGGCATCCTTATTTTTAACCCAGGCAGCGTCAACGAACACCGCCTGCTGCTTATGTTGATCTATGTCTTGAAGGAGTGCCTTCGCCCTTGCCTTTCGTCTCTCGAGGTTATGTGTCGGGTGCATGTTCCTAGGGAACGGGGTCGTCTTTATTGTTTCTCGTAGTTCCGCTTGCAATTGTGTTAGTAATTCTCCTTCGTTGGTGTGGTTGTTAATTTCTACGCCAATTTCTTCAAGTAGCGCCCTCCCAGGTCGTGTCCCCATTAGTCTCTCCTGGTGGGCCACCTGCTGAGCCTCAGCTATCTCTTCTAGTGTGTTATGCAGCCCTAGGCGCAATAAGCTATCGTTAGCCGTGCTGATGGGAAGTCCTAGTGCAGTCTTTATAAGTCGTCTGATTAAAGCGTTTAGCTTGTTCTTGTCAGCCTGTGTCCACTGTAGCATGCCAGCCACGTAAGAGAAGTGGCAAAAGGCGAATGCATGTACCAATCTTATGGCACTGTGTTCTCCTAGCCCCTTATGCCTGTTGGTAACTCTACGCAGAAGCCTAATGACTTCTTCTGACTTGTTAGAGATGTGTTGTATCATCCTGCAATTAGATCCATTCGCTTGCAGGAGAAGTCCTAGCACTCTAATAGTCTCCACCTGCCTGATTGGTTCTCCATTCTTCGCGTATATGTCAATGCGGGGTTCTTCCTCTGGGATATATCCGTTCGGTTTGCGCCCACGCTTACTGCTCCGTAGTACCAATAGTTCAGATTTCTTAGCAGAGCAGTTCAGTCCCATACCCTCAAGTGTTGTTTCCACCACATAAATGCTTTCCTGTAGTTTGGTCTCTGTTTGTCCCATATTACCTTCGGCACTCCAGATTGTTACATCATCTGCATATATAGCAAAGTGGATACCCTCAATCTGCGCGAGGCCTCGAGCCACTTTTGACATTGCCAAATTAAATAACATGGGAGATAGGACGGACCCTTGTGGTGTCCCACGGTTCCCAAGTTCCAGAGTTGTCGATTGGAGTTCGCCTAACCTGAGACAAGCAGAACGGCCACCGAGAAAGGCTTTAACCATATTGTGCAATCGTTTACCCAATCCCATCTCCGAGAGGATATTCAATATGGCCCTGTGCTTGATGCGATCAAAGGCCTTTTCTACATCTAGGCCTAGAAGAGCTCTCGTATGCATCGGGCTAGCAAGAATAAGGTGATGTTTGATTAAAAGCATTGCATCTTGAATCGAAAGTCCAGGACGGAAACCGATCAGGTTATGCGGAAGAGGATTTCTGTTTTCTACATACTTAGTAAGTCTATTGAGTATGACATGCTCCATGGTTTTGCCCAGACATGATGTTAACGATATGGGTCTTAGGTTATCTAGATTTAGTTGCTTGCCTGGTTTGGGAATAAGAATTGTGTTAGCAATTCTCCATTCCTTTGGATAATCACCATTTTTCCAGAGTTCGTTGAAATACTCTGTTAAATATGTTATAGATTCATCGTCCAAATTTTTCAACAGCCTATTGGAAATGCCATCTGGACCGGCAGCAGATCTACTGTTGAGGTCGTACAGGGCTGCGCGAACTTCGCTTTCTGTGAAGTCTTGATCCATAGGCTCACAGTCTTCCCCTGTATATTCAGGCGGGTCTGTACTCTCATTGCTATCCTTAAGCGGTAAATACTTAGCTGCAAGCCGATCCAGAATGGCCTCCTCCGTTGTGTCCTGACTCTCACGATGGACGAGTCGTGCTACTGCTGTTCTCCTATTAGATTTCGTGTCGTTCTCATGAAGCAAATGTCTAAGTAAATTCCAATTTCCACCACGTCTGATTTGACCATCTATGGAATTGCAAAGCTCATCCCATTGTTGTTTCTGTAAATTTCTGGAGTGTTCTTCAATCTCCCTATTCAACAATGATATGCGCTTCCTGAGTCTCCTGTTCAGACGTTGCGTTTTCCATCTTTTTAACATAGATTGTTTGGCTTCAATCAAGTGCGCCAGCCTACTGTCCATGATTTCGATATCCTCCTCTGTGGTAATATCCTTCGTTGCCGCCTTTACATCTTCCCTGAGCTGAGTGGTCCAAGTTTGGAGTGTTTTCTTTTCTCCTGTCTCTGTCTCAGCTCTGCTTTTCCTTGCTTTCCGAAAAAGATCCCAGTCAATGTAGTTAAAATGCTTTATCTCATTACTTGGTGTTTCCAATAGTATTTGCAATATGTAATGATCGCTACCCAGGTCAATATTTGAGTTATTCCAGCCAGCGTTCGCTAAATTTGATACAAAAGTAAGGTCTGGGGTGGAGTCCCTGCATGTAGATGTACCACACCTAGTGGGATAAGCTGGGTTTGTGATGAGGGAGAGATTAAGATCTGTAGCTAGGTGCCAGAGTCCATCCCCTTTCTTAGTATTCCAGCGATATCCCCAGGTTTGATGTCAATACAACAGTGTTACGCGAAAGTATTTGCGGTGAAGCATAACAAGCGTGGGAAGGGACAATTGTCACGAGACACAGTATGTATTACTTAATTATACACGCGTACACCCGCCATCTCCTGTCACAGTACGAGTACCGATATGCCTAATAGGTGTACTGGCAGGCCTTCAGTGCTTCTTCCAATTCATTTTTTTTAACTGCCCAATTTTCGGACGTTTTCACGGCCCCTAGGCATTCCGAAAGAATCAGACGTTGACTGTACAACTGTCCAAGAGATGCTTCAAATGGTCCATGTGGCGAACGTGCAGCGGAATGAGAACAAGAAGACAACGGACCGACGCATTGGGGAATGAACGCGAAAGGAAGTATGCCGCCCGCTTCTTTGAAGAAGCTTGAGCTCAAAAAAAAAAAAAGTGTTGGCTGACGCTGAGATGCAGATATCCCTCATCCAAGCCAAAATAAACTCTTTAAAGCGCAACATTGAGGCGTTGTGCGCGGGCCTAGAGATGTCAGGACAGTTGAGGTTGAATTACCAGAGTTGCGAGAGAATCTCACTTGTGACAAAGCTCGGGTCTCATACCAATGAATTTGCTATCAGTTGATAGAAACGGCTCATACTCGAAAATATTTGCTTCTTTAGGCATCCACTTTTTATTCGCATTTGATAATGTTCGACTCCATTTGCAATGGGTTTGACAATTTCTTTCGAATATATTTTATTCGCTGGACATTTTACTAACCCTTCCCTTCTGTTCTTCTAAAAAAAAAAGTTCTTCTAAACTACCCTCCCTTCTGTTTAATTTCTGAATAAAATAAACACTACTCCTTACTATTCAAACGGAATTAAGTCATTTTTTTATTTTTTAACATGCTTACTAGAGAGTGACAGCATCGGGCGACATGGTGTCAGCCCGTCTTGACATAAAACAAAGTTCTGTATCACTCAGGGAATTTTGCAGAGGCACTCGGGGAAAACCTGAAAAGCTCGGGGAATTTGGAAATGTCAACTTGGTAGACACCCTGAAAGATCAGCGGAAAAAGATAGTTTGGGAAGAGGTGCTCGCGGACTGTTAACGTGACCTGGATGGTTATGAAATTTTGTCCTGCAATACCTGTCCGCGGGCATTCATGGCAGTATGCTAAACATTATAGAAAGCTGCTTACACAGTCTTACATTCCGGGTGAAAATAGGTAACGCACTGTCGCATGCATTCATACAGGATACCCCAGGGAGGCATGGTGAGTTGCACCCTTTTTATCGTTAAGATTAACCTACTCCGAACATCAGTTTACCTCCAGCCATTTTTAACTCCCTGCACGTGTACGATGTACTACATTGCTTCAAACAATGCTCTGCAAGCTTTTACAGCGAAGATGTTAGTGTGACTAGCAGCACTCGAATATGTTATATGCGTGTGTTAACAATATCCTGGTACTAGATACCAGGAGATTAGATATAATTAGAGACTAGATAATAGAGACTAGATAATTCATGGAATATATATTTAGAGCATTAGGGGACACTAAAAAAAAACTATATGAACTGCATTAGTAATTTGCCCTTCTACAATACCGAAAAAGCTACTCTTACCGCGAGACGACGCTAGGTAAGCAAGAAAAGATGCGACAATAAAATACAGCTAGGTGGCGACGCTGATTTCAATTTCCCGCACCAATTAACTGGTCCGTGACGTCATGAATTTTAACAGTGTCTGCTCGGCCCAAGCCAAGTTTTTATTGGTAAACGTGCACCGCACTGCACTCTAAATGAGTAAAAGAACAGAACTTTAGAACGTTTAGAATCAGAAGTAAAGTAAGAATGAATTCTATAAAGTTTCTAGAATTTTCACTTCGCCAAAAACGGCTCGAATTAGAGGAAACAAAATACGTCACGTTAAACATCTATATACCAGCCTTGAGGTTCCAGCGCTAAATTTTAACAAAAATGCCCTCTGTTTTGCAATAATGAACCTATGTGTATTACCGCGAAATAAACGAAACTAGTTATTCAAGAGCACTTTATCAATCAACTGATTTAGTGCATTTCTTTATCTCCGTTAAAATGTACTGATGGGCTAGTCGATAACTGATGACTTACTATTTTAGCAGCGCACTGAAAAAATTATGGCTGCAGAAAAATAAGGGCACACACACACACACACACACACACACACACACACGCACACACACACACACACACACACACACACACACACACACACACACACACACACACACACACACACACACACATATATATATATATATATATATATATATATATATATATATATATATATATATATATATATATATATATATATATATATATATATATACAGGAAAGATTTAAAGCGTGTTGGGTAATTAAGGGCATAAATAACAATGACTAAACCTTCGTTTCTTGGCTGTGTAGAGCTGCTTTTAAAACTCTTTCAATCTTTTCCCGCTGCTCCAAAAGAACGAAAGGTGCTAACAATCCTATATTTGCAGAGAATGAGAGCCATGCTATGGGTAACGTGTACCGAACGGTTCCCAAGCACATTTTACGAATCGCGCAGGAAGTTTGGCCAATGTCCTGAAAGAACTAAACGTGCCACAAAGTTGACATTCTAAGGGGAAAAGGGACGTATATTGTGTGTCATGCGCGGTCAGTTTCGAGAGCGTAATTTAATTGCAGCCTTCGCGAAAAACTCCTTAAGCAAATGCTCGAAGGCGTTATACAAGGTGTCCCAGCTAACTTTAGCCAGAGTTTAAAAATATGTCTGTAAACTCTAAGACGACGCGACCAAAAGCATGTTGCTGACTGTTGCATGGATTAAGTCACGCAATTTTTTTTATTCTGCTTAATTGCATAATTAGCCAAGATTAATTAACCAACTTCGGAAGCAATGAAGTTAGGCAAAATTCAAATTAGAAAGTTGCAAAGCGCTTTGCAAAACCTCTGATTAAACAGTTTCTAACATTCTATCTATTAGGCATTAGTGTTTTTCAGCTTACTGCAGATGCCCGCGAAATACAAACATATACTACGTGACATGCCTCCTTGCTCGTCATCATTGCAGCGCTCCCGAATAGTACAAACGAACATACACTCTTAGTCAAAGTTACACCCTTTGGGGTGTATCTCTACCGCACAACAGCACTTTAGAATGTTTACACCCTTTGGAGTGTATATCTGCAACACAACAATAATCGCCCTCTGCCTTGCTTGCGTTTCCTTTCTTGAAAACGCCGCGCCCGCTACTTTCCTGTCGGCAATGCTATGTCATGCTGATAACGCGGATGCCGTTCGTTACTGGGAGGTACCGGGCTCGCAGCGTTAAAGGAAGGAAATGCGGACAAGACAGATGTCGTTTATCGTTGTGGGGCAAAAGGGTGTAATTTTGCTTAAGAGTGTAGTAATCAGCCGGGTGTGCTGCCGCTGCGCCTGCTTATCGCTATCATGAAACGCCAGGAGGGAAGCACATCGGTGGCGTAAATCGCACAGCCAACGCCTGCGTCACTGCCCTGTCGCCTTTTAAGCGACAGCACACCCTGCTAGATGCTATGTTCGTTTGTACGAGAAATGTTTGGGAGCGCTGCAATCACGACGCGCAAGCGGGCCTGTCATGTGGCATTCTTTTATTATTTCGCGGGAATCTGCAGTAATCGGGAAAACACTAATAGCTAAAAGAGAGAAAGTTAGAAAATGTTTAATCGGACGTTTTGCAAAGCGCTCTACAACTCTATAATTGGAATTTCTAGCGTAACTTGGTTGCTTCAGAAGTTGGTTAATCAATCTTGACCAATTATGCAATTAAGCAGAATAAAAAAAATAGGGCGACTTACTCCATACAATAGTCAGCAATATGCATTTGGTCGCGTCACGTTAGAGTGCATCGGCATATTTTTGAACTCTGGATAAAGTTAGCTGGGACACCCTGTATATGGCTGTTATCAGCAATGTCTCTCACTGTCCCGAAACAATTCTACTTACCACCGAGTTTATATTTGGAGGGAACAAAGGGAATATTTAATGTGTGGCTAAACGTTAGGGCTTCTTGAATTATGAACTTTGGAAAGAAGTACTAAACCCTAATTTATTCCATATTTGCATTCGTTACACGAGGTTCTTAGCCTGTTTCACCGGTGTCTTCAGTGAATCAGATGACATATACCTTGTTGATATATTGAGAAAGTAAGCGGAATGCCATGCGTAATGTGAGGGCGTAGTACAATGTGGGTTAATTTCAGCCTTTGCTGTAAATTACACGTCCAAGAGCTCTGGAGTGTTACAGGTGTCTTACGAATGGCGCCGAATTTAGCCCAGTGTACCGCCAGAACTGTGATCGCCACCAAGATCGAATTTGGTGAAAGTGGTGGGGAAGACGTTATGGCCAATGAGCCTGTGAAGTAAAATGTGTGTGTTCAATTGTAGTCGTTGTAAAAGTTGCTTTAGGAGGTTCTTGAAAGCGTGAGTAGGCCGTTATTCGCTGTTTGCGAGGGTCTTGTGTTTATTGTGCGTGACACCAAGTTCACATTCAGTGGCACTGGTGGCCATATCAGGCGTGATGTGGAAAAAGGGAAAGGTTAACCTTTCTGGCGTGATTAGAATCATTGAACGCAATTACTGAACATTCTGATCGTTTTCTGCCTGTTTTCGTGTGTTCCACTATGCATGATATATTTACCTAATCACCCTGGCAAGCTAAACAACGGACTTCTTTTGTATTTGGTGAAAATAAGGGGTGAAAATGTGTTGACAAAGTTCAGAGTGTGCGGCTCAATTTCGGTCTTTCGAGCAAATTACGTACGCAAGTGCTCCGGAACGTCGTAAGTGTAATTTATGAACGGCGTTTTAGCCTGCCCTCCTATAACTACCACCACGTCAAAATTTCTGTTGAAAAAACGGGAGGGGAATGTTATAGCTAACGCGCATGCGTATTTAAATGGGTGTTCATAAATTACAGCCTATGTATATACAGCCGATGTAATTCATCGAGCACTCGAATGCGCTCTGCAGCTGTTATTCGCTACGTTTCTCAATGTCGTTTGTGCATCTGCTTGTGCATCTGCGCGAAACCAGCCGTGATCGAGCGTGAGGGATAAATTTGTTTTCAATGCGGGTATGGGAAAGCGCCAACGCGCGCACAGGGCGTCAAAGGAAATAAACTAACGCTTATCCTACTCTATAGTGCAGGTCGATGTCTCTTACTTCATCGCATGACAACGAGCACGCATATAATTTCTCCGCGTCATCCTTTTCGGGTGTCTTGGCGAAAGGGCTTTTCGTTAACGTGATTTCTTTTAGAGCTGTCAGTGGTTTGTCTTTCGCAGTTAGGTTGTTGCTGGAACTCCACTTTTCTGCAGCATATCGAACACATAGGAATTCCTGTGAAAGAATTAAATGGGCGTGGTCTTATGCGAGGCTCTTCTGGATGTACATTTGAGGTTAAATATACAAACGAAGTCCCCTCTTAACAAAGATACCGCGTGACACAATGTAAGAAACCAAGCGAAAGAAAGAAACATGACAATTTTTATATTCAAGGTTTTTATTGGAAATCACTGTCGCACCACTCCATTGCTTGAAATTATTTAGTGGGCCTTTTTTCACGTGAACACTGCGGTAACTTAACCAAACGGTCACACGGACGTCATCTGAAATTGTTCGGGCTGAACCACGGCCCGTCTGGAATACCTACGCGCTTCTAAAATAAAGCAAATAAACGTTTTTCATCATCATCATCATCTAAGAGAGCAACCGCCTACTCCAGACCCGCCGTGGTTAAACTTTGCTAAACCAGACGGGAAACTTGTCACGTAGATACGGCAAGAAAACTTCACCTAATTAAGCGGATGTTTTCGAGAGAGAACGAAGTTCTTCCACCTGATTCCCTGGACACACACAACATGCCGTGCCTGGCCACCTTTCCATATCGGGATAAAAAATAAAATAAAGCTTTCCCGGCCTTTGCACGGTTGCTGCAGCCGCAGGCGCTGCATCCGGGCATGATTACATGCAGGTGTAAGCACTTAAGGCCCGTTTATAGTCCGACGTTATCGGCGCGCGGGCGAGCGTCGTTCGCGGTCAGTCACGCTACGTCGGTTGCGCTGCGCCAGCCGAGATGCCATCCCCTCTATACTTCAACGCGCGCGCCGTAGGCTGCTATCTTCAGAGCATGCGCAGAAGGTTCGCCAAGTCGCGCGCCGTCCGCAAAAGCCGTCTGCGGAGTTGTGTTGGCGCCTTTTTCTTCGCGCGCAATGCATTGTGGTGCGAAAGTTCCGCCGACTTCGACGCGCGAATGGCTCCGGAGCCAAATCGGCGCCGGGCCCGTCGGGGCGCGTTGGAAGCCGCCGGTTACGTTAGCTGCGCCGGTGCGCTCGACTATAGAGGTGTCGTTTTCGCCGACGTGACGTAGCGTGCGCGCGCGCGCGCGCGCGCGTGCGTTACGTCGGACTATAAACAGCCCTTTAGAGTAGAAGCCGATGGTTAAATTGCCTAGAAAAGAAACAATGAACACAGCGCACTCGCCTTCCAACAGCGTCTATCAGCCGGCCCTCGGAACCCCTATATACGACGGTGACAAACCACTTCATCAGCGCGAGCCAATGGGAGGGCCGACGGTGCGGGGAAAATGAACGCAAAACCTTGCCTCATATGCGTATCAAAGTTGAGGGAAAGACTAATAGGTACGAGGTTAACTTGGCATCTTGAGCAAGGAAGTAGACTGCCATCGCGTATGACCAGATTTAGTCCACGGTTGAGTGCCCAGGACAGTGTCTTGAACTTACTAAGCCACATCAAGCACGATCAGATCGGCAGCCTTTCGACACTCGCCATCTTTATAGCCGTTACCAAAGAATACGAATGTGTGCTTCATACAGGCATCATCAACAGACTACAAGCCATGGGCGTCTCGGGAAATGATCTTCGATTCGTCCATGAATTTCTTAGAGATCGATGTGTCCAGGTTAAGCTCGGAAATAAAATGAAAAAAAAAGCGACGCATTTACCTCGGCGTTCCACAAGGAAATGTCCTATCGCCGTTGCTTTCTTTGCCTATCCCTTCGGCTTTCCCACTGCTGCTACTGCTGCTGTTTTTGCTGCTGTCTGGCACACCGCGCTGAGGGATGGTTCAGAGCGTGTGTATACATGTCAGGAGTGCGGCGCGAGTAAAGGCGACGCGAGAAACTCGTTTGCACCTTTGCACCGCGTTGAATGTGCACAATGCCCTCTGCAACTCCCTGGGCGTCGCCGCACTAGCCTCTTGACAGTTGTAATTATCCGTGGGCCTCTCATAAGCGTTGCAGAAATTGCAGCGCTTACCTTTTTATTAACGTGCAAGTCCAGAGGGAAGCTAGATAGAATGGCAGAGGGGAGGGGGGAGAGGAGGTACAGAATAGGTAGAACCGACGCAGTCGCGAAACGAATGCGTAACAGCCTTGCCACTTTTCGCTCGCAGTTCCCATATACAAGGGGTGGGGTGAGATTGGGAAAACGTGATGTGAGAAGGCAAGGAAACGCTACCACAATATAGATACGACTGCGTTTGGGGGCAAGCGGTGTAAATTTAAGTTCAAGGTACGGTACGGTACGCTTCTGCTATTTCTGAAAAATAAAGACCATGCAAATTTGTCAAGCGGACAACTTACAAAAGGTGTGCATAAGCAGTGCTGCATTAAAGCGCACCATAGGGTCTACGCGACACTACGGAAGCGGTCACATGTCAAATCAACACTTCTGCGCCCGCCGTGGTATAGCTCTGCGGCTATGGCATTGCTCGAGGTCGCAGGTTCGATCCCGACAGCGGCAGCCGCATTTAGACGGGGGCGAAATAAAAAACGCTATATTTAGGGAGACGTTAGAGAACACCATGGTGTCAAAATTAATCTGAGTCCGCCACTACGGCGTGCCTCATAATCCGAGTGTGGTTTTGGCACGTACAGCCCCATAATTTAATTAAAGTTTAATACTTTTGCCATATGCGATGTACCATGTGAGGCAGTGCCAATGCTCAACCCACTCAGAGCTTATCGAGTATGGGGCACAACAACGCCTCAAGCAAACACCTCCCCCTGCATGTTTTGTGTACTACGCAGACAAACAGCAGTGGTGTAGGTAAGGTAAGGTTGAACATTAACTAACCACTCTCGTGTTGCACTAAACGTTGAAGGAATTAAACATGTGCCGTCAACATCACAGCTAATTATCGTCAATCAACGCGAACAGCACAGAAAGCTTCGCTTACGTCGATTCCCACAATGCGTGGGATCCGCATATCTTTAACGTTGCCATGGTCAGCCTACCAGCGGTCAGACCTGTAGCGCCGCAGAGGGTGCTATTTTTGGACCCGGACAGGTCACGAATGAAAACTGACCCTGTCAACCTTTAACACCCGAACTCTGTCTAGTGAGCCTAGCTTAGCAGGACTCTTTGAGGAACTATCAGATATTGTTTGGGATATCACTGGCCTTAGTGAGATTAGAACTGACCAGGCTTATACAGTGCTGACTAACGGTCATGTCCTCTGCTATAGAGGCCTCCCAGATAAGAAACAATACGGGGTGGGATTCCCCATCCATAAGGACATAGCGGACATTGACGAATTCTACAACAGTAATGAGAGTGCAGCCGTAGTCGTAATCAAACTTAAAAAGAGGTATAGATTAAAGGTAATACAAGCCTACGCTCCAACATCCAGTCACGATGATGATGAAGTAGATCAGTTTTATGAAGATGTTGAAATAGCGATGAGAAAAGTGCAAACTCTGTAAACTCAAGTAATGGGCGACTTCGCTGCAAAAGTCGGGAAAAATCAGGCTGACGAACAAGCCATTGACAGCCACGGCGTCGATTCTAGGAACGCTAGAGGAGAGATGCTGGTAGAATTCGCAGAAAAGAATAAGCTGCGAATAATGAACACCTTCTTCAGGAAGCGTCGTATCAGAAAGTGGGCCTGGAAAAGCCCTAATGGTGAACCAAGAAATGAAATTGATTGCATACTTTCTGAAGATCCCAGCTTAGTGCAGGATGTAGAAGTGTTAGGTAGGGTAAAGTGCAGTGATCATAGGTTAGCGAGGGCTAGGATTCACCTTAATTTGAAGACAGAAAGAGTAAAATTGGTCAAGAAGAAACAGGTCAACCTAGATGCAGTAAGGGTAAAAGCAGACAAATACAGGCTGGTACTTGCAAACAAATATGCAGCCTTAGAATAGAGAGATGATGACATAGAGGTAATGAATAAAGCGGTAACTAGGCTGGCTTCAGAGGCAATAACTGAAGTGGGAGGTAAGGCACCCAGGCGACCAGTAGGCAAGCTCTCCCTAGTAACAAATGACCTAATAAAGAAACGACAAAGAATGAAAGTATCCAACTCAAGAGATAAGATAGAATTCGCGGAACTTTCAAAACTGATCAACAATGCGAGAATAAGGGATATTCGAAATTATAACGGGAGAAATACTGAAGAAGCCGTAAAAAAATGAACGCAGCATGAAATCAGTGAGAAGGAAGCTTGGCATAGGGCGAAGCAAGATGCATGCCCTGAAATATACGCAGGGTAATATCATCAGCAATCTCGAAGGTATAGTGAAAGCAGCGGAAGAATTCTATACTAACCTGCACAGGACCCAGAGGAGCCACAATACCTCCATTTGAAGCAGTAGTGAACAGGTTGCAGAGACTCCTTCTATAGCTAGCGATGAGGTCAGAAGGGTCTTGCAAGTCATGAAACGGGGAAAAGCGGCAGGAGAAGATGAATAGCAGTCGGTTTAATCAAAGATCGAGGAGACATAATGCTTGAAAAACTGGTGGCTCTCTATACGAAGTGTCTGTCGACTTCAAGGGTCCCAGAAAACTGGAAGAATGCAAACATTATACTAATCCACAAAAAGGGAGACGTTAACGAATTGAACAATAACAGGCCCTTTAGCTTACTACCAGTAATATATAAAATATTCACCAATATACTTTGCAATAGAATAAGGGCAACACCAGCCTTTAGTTAACCAAGGGAACACACTGGCTTCAGGAAGGGATAGTCTACAATGGATCGCATCCCTGTCATTAATCAGTTAAAAGAGAAATCCGTAGAGTACAATCAGCTTCTCTATATGGCTTTCATAGATTACGAAAAGGCATTTGAATCAGTAGAGGTACCAGCAGTCATAGAGGCATTACGTAAGCAAGGAGTACAGACCGCCTACTTAAATACCTTGGAAAATATCTACACGAATTCCACAGCTACCTTAATTCTCCACAAGAAAAGTAGGAAGGTACCTAAAAAGAAAAGGGTCAGACAAGCAAACACAATCTCTCATATGCTATTCACTGCGTGCTTGGAAGAAGTATTCAAGCTATCAAACTGGGAAGGCTTAGAAGTAAGGATCGACGGCGAATATCTCAGCAACCTTCGCTTTTCAGGTGACATTGTCGTCTTCAGCAACATTGGATACGAGTTACAACAAATGATTGAGGTCCGTAACAGAGAGAGTGTAAGAGTAGGGTGCAGAAGACAAAGATAATGATGAATAGCCGGGCAAAGGAACAAGAGTTTAGGATCACCAGTCTGCCTATAGAGTCTGTGAAGGAATACGTTTACCTAGGTCAATTACTGACAGGGAACCCCGTACATGAGAAGGAAATTCACAGAAGAATAAAAATGGGTTGGAGCGCATACGGCAGACACTGTCCGCTACTGAGTGGAAGCTTACCATTATCATTGAAAAGGAAGGTGTACAATCAGCGCATTTTACCGTTGCTGCCATATGGGGCAGAAACTTGGAGACTGACAAAGAACCTTGAGAACAAGTTGAGGACGGCGCAAAGAGAGATGGAACGAAGAATGCTAGGCATAATTTTAAGAAACAGAAAGAGAGCGGTTTGGATCAGAGAGCAAACGGGTATAACCGATATTCTAACTGACATTAAAAGAAAAGAAGTGGAGCTGTGCAGGTCATGTAATGAGCAGGTTAGATAACCGGTGGAGTTTTAGGGATATAGAATGGGTGTCACGAGAATGGAAGCGCATTCGAGGACGGCCGAAGACTCGGTGGGTGATGAAATTAGGAAATTCGCGGGCCCCAGTTTGAATCGGTTGGCGCAGAAGAGGGTTAATTGGAGATCACATAGAGGGGCCTTCGTCCTGCAGTGGACATAAAATAGGCTGCTGCTGCTGCTGCTGATGACGATGATGGTGATGATGATGTTGGTCAGCCGACCAGATGCACTGAAACTAGGTTGGACGGCAGTTAAAATGTATTATCTGCATTTGGATCTTGTGGCACCAACACAAACGTTTGGCCCGGATAGCTTAGAGTACGATCTCCATCATCGAACGCCACTTATCGACGCTTGTCCTATCTCTATCAGAGGAAAAATCTGACTTGATGCTTTTCCTTGGAGTTAGGCGGAAGTCAAGGCGCCTGACGCTGACGCTGAACATTAGAGGCCATCCAATTCGCCATGCAGCTAGTGTTTGATTCCTGGGCGTCACCATTGGCAGAAATCTACCATGGAGAAACCTGGTCGAAAGTGTTGTGGCTGAATCAGTGCAAAGAGTCAACGCACTTCGTCGCATGGCAGTTGCACGTTGGGGAAACAATCCTATATCTATGCTTAACCCGAACGCTGCACTGATAACAAGCCGCATTCTCTATCAGCTGCCACTGATGTCACCATCACCGAGTCAATCCGAGCACTTGGAGGCAGTGCACTGACAGGGACTTCGTTTGGCGATGGGAGTTCCTCAGGCGGCTTCGAACAAGAAAGTTGCTGATGAAGCAGAGCCTCTTCCACTCCGCCTTTCGGCATCTCAGGCCTTGTTGACGCAGCTATTAAGGCTGTGCGAGTCACCCGCAGGCACGGCGCTTCTCCGGCGGCTATAAGAGCAAGAACTCGCTCCCATTTCCGTGCGGGTCTGAACACCGTCCGATTTTTAGGGTTGTAATGGCCTAAACGGAGTCACCTCCACCCACGAAGGTCTTTTTCGGACGTTATACCTGTAGCTTCATTGCACCCCACCTACAAGCGAAACGCAGCATCTCAAATGCCGAAACAAAGTTTCTAGTCGTGGACCACTTGAGCACAGCGTTTCAAAGCCATATACAAGTGTAGAGCATGAATGGAAGAATGAAGCCCCTACAGCTACCAGCTACGTACCATGCATCGATTAGAACCATCTTTCACGGTTTTCTGAATGGAGAAACACCTTGACTTTTTTTATGCAGGAAAATAGCATGCTGAAGCGCAATTTTCCGACCAAAATTTAAAAGAATGATTTTTTGAAAGATAAATGCGATTTTTCGATCCGCATCTCGCGTTAATGCTGAATAAAAATTCCGCATGCTCTGCAAGGTCCGCCGTGCATGGTGGCTGAGGGACGGGCATTCGTCACTGAACTCTGCAGCACGCCTGTTGTCGTAATGCGCCATTTTGCGTTGCTGACTCATGGAAGCTTCGCGTACATCGATTCCTACAGTGTGTGGGATCTGCATAAATTTTCCTTATTTTTTTATTCTTGAGAAAGGTGAACAATGGGGGAAGGGGAGGGTAGCAGAAGAGTTATCAAATTAAGATATGTCATTAGATCAATACATGTTTACGTACTTCACAATTTACAACTAAATATCTTGTTCTGCTGTTCCCGCATTTACCGGCACTTTCTTTATTATTATTATTATTATTATTATTATTATTATTACTATTGCTGCTGCTGTTGTTATTTTTTGTTTGGGTTGCCTCACTGCATAACTTTTAAAGGAAATGAAACATAAGTCTGCGCGCCGAATGGTGGCTGAAATTGTAAGAAAGAGTCACAGTACTTTAGAGCCTGCATACTAGCTCATTCACTGTATCAGGAAGTTCAAAGGACAACCAGTTATCTTGTGACCTTTATTCACACGAGTTTCCACGGATGCAGGGCCCAAACAGTGGTGCGTTTACTTCGCCCACAAGGTGGAATGTCTGATGTGAATAAATATGATTTCTCGCTTTCATTTCTCCCACGTGGACGATATGTCAGCGCGTTGTGGAATGCATGAAAGGGTGGGCATGGCTGCACTTTATTGCTGAAGATGGCTGTGATGAGGAAAAATGCCCTCCGTTGCCTTGAACACTAGTAGGCACTTTCACTTTTTACTGCACTCGCCTGCTTATGCACTGATGAGAGATGACATTCCTGCGGGAGAGACAAGTGGATATCGAAGGGCAGGACGTGTGCACGAGTCAACATGTTGATTCCACGCATTGTTGACTCTACGACTAATCGCCACGCATTGGTCCCCAGAAGCCAGGGTAGCCTTGAGTGACGAAACGTCCCGCAGGAGGGTAGTAATTGCACGGGCAGTACCAGCCTTGCGGTGCCCCGAAAAATGAAGGTCGAAGGCCCCCCGCACCACGGAAACCACCCTTGAGGAGGTACTTGAACTTTTCCATCTTCTTTCCGGGCAGAATGGTGCCGATGCCTGGGCCGCCCAAGAAAGGTGGGCCACCACCCTGAAAAGGCGGGCCACCTCCTTGGAAAGGCGGGCCACCGCCTTGGAAAGGAGGGCCACGGAACGGAGGATAGGCACCGTAGCCCGGCATAAAGGGAGGCGGGAAGCCGCCGGCCGGCAGCGGTGGCCTCGTCAGGTGCCTCCAGGCCTCGTAGTCATCGAAACGCGACGGGTCGAGGTCCTCTTCGTATTCGCCGTCCTCCCTTGGCGGCAAACCCTCGCTCCTGTCGGGCACGTCGTGATACGGTGGCAATCTTTTTCCGGGACGGTCTGGATGCTCGCCATTTGTGTAGTGCCCCTTGTCCGGATGCCTGTGTCCGTACCCTCCGTACGGTGGCCCATCTCGGTGACGAGGGTGATCGTCCGGGTGGCGTCCGTGGTGTGGCGGTCGGTCCCTTTCCGGGAACAAGGGCGGTGGCTTCAAGAAGCGTGACCTTTCAAACTCAGGGTCGAACTTGGGTTCCAACGGAGGCGGGTGACGACCACCGCCGAGCGGCGGCCTCCTGCCCTCTCCTCGGAAGCCCTTGGGCCCCTTGTGGAGAAGGTAGTCGTCCTTGCGATCAGGAGGAGGTGGCCGCTCGCCATACTTGTCCGACAGGCTGTGCAGGTACTTGGGTTTTGGCGTGTCTGGTTCGTCATGTCGCCGCTTCACTATCGATGTTTGCTGCATTACAGTTGAGGATGGCTGCGAGCCTTCAGCTACTACAACTGCGACAGGGGACAACGGCTTGTGGTTGGTCTTCTTCCCGTAAATAGTCACAACTCGGTGGACGCTCCCGATGGGAGCCTCGTCGAAAGGCGATATGGACGAAATCGGGGTGCCACGTATATCGGGTGTGAATATGACTCCCGGCAGCAATTGTGGCACGGTGAAGTTCACCGTCTCGTAATACCTTGGCTTGAGAATTCCGCGCCATTTTTTGCCAGGTTTTATCGTATTAGTGTCATCGAGAAGAGCACTCAGGGGCGCACTTGCGTTTTGAGTTTTAGCATCGGTTTTGGTCTCAGTTTTGGAAGACACATCTCGTTTCACAAGTGTCTTCTTGAACGGAGCCCATTGACCACCCGACAATGGGGCGCCCTGTTCATTTCTCGCGGTGAACATTCGTGCGGCAAAACTTTCATGCCTTGAAGTATGGTAGGAAAGAGGAGTGGACGGAAATGGACGAGTTGCTTTGTACGTATTCTGTAGCTCAGAGGCACTTGTGCCAGGAGTAGGTTCCCCAGTTCTCGGTGAGATGAGCGTATTTGAGGGCTGCTCAAATCGATCCTCTTCGTTATCGCGAGGTGCGGTTGGTGATGAGTGGGCCACAGCGCGCACACTAGTCACAGGACCTTTTTTGTAGACGGGCGTCCGAGAGCTCGACCAATGTTTGTAAACAGCTGACCTACTGCTGACGTCTTCGCCAGCAGCAGAGCTGCTCGTTTTCGGTGTTTGTTCTGAATTTGTGTTTGATACCTCAGTAATTTGAATCACTGGTTTGTCTCCAATATTGAAGACATGTTTGTACTGACGTGTCCTGTTATGCTTGTGAGCTGATTCAGACTGGTCGATGAGGTCTCCCAGAACGGCTCCGAGGACTGAGACTTCGTAATCGGACGCCAGCGCCTTCTTTCTTTCCACAGGCTGGCCCAGAACAATGAAAGCATGGTTAAAAGCGACCGGTATTTCATGCTTGACGCTGCTACCCGGAGACGTTATGATTCTCATGGCCGGCTGTAGCTTGAAATCTGAAGCGGCGGCTTCACCGTCTATCTCGGTGCTTCTTATTTTAGTTTTTGGGCCCCTGCGCATCCTCCCAGTCGAAAAAGACGACGTCTTGGCCCGCTCAATCTTCTCAGTCAGTGATTCTTTGTGAAGTGTGCGCAAGAGAGGCCTGCTTTTAGGAGCATCTTCGAATGTGAATTTCTCCATTGGCAACGGCGCAACGAAACTATGATTTTTCGTTTGAACAGCCTTTGAACCTGTTGAATTGAGGCTGTAGCCTGACGACGGAGATTTCTCAGGTACCAGCGCTGTGATTGTGGAATATCTGGAGGTTTTGCTTTGAGTGTGGTTTCTCTTGCTAGTAGTAGAGATGACCTTAACTAAATGCCCTGTAGGTTTAACTGCACTAGTTTTGTTTACCGCCGTAGGCACGTAACTTGGCCGTACTGGCTGCCGTCGTTGCGTGTGGTTCATAAGAATCCAATATGGGTTCGAGGGCACGAAAGAGGAGCCTTCGTTACCCGAGCCTAGTCGCACACTGTGAGAAACGTTCATGGACGCAAGCACGTGGTGAAGGTTGAACAGACGTAGCAGCTCCTTGGCCAGGTCCAGCTGGTTCTTGTTTACGCCGCTCGACATCTCGAATGGCGATGGCTGACGTTGCTGGCCACCATGTACGTGCTGAACCAACGCCAAGCACACGAGCCAAACCTGCAAAAGAAAGAGGCATGTTTCACACTGACTGGTACATAGGTACACTAAAGAGAAACAAGTCAGCCTAGATTGGTCGATTACATTCATGGTACGGCGAATAGGGCAGTGTTACTGCGAGATGAAGATTGGCAAGTCAGAAAGGAAGCAAGGTCAAAGGAAGGAAGGCCATGCCACATTGAAATTTCTGCACCAGCATCACATGAAATCACGCGTGTTCTGACAGTGTCTAGCTGGATATAGCGAAGTACTTGTCAACAAAGAAGGATTACAGTGCAAAGATTCAGAAGTTACTAAAGCTAGAGTAAACTTTCGATAGCTTTTCAAGCACGATAACTTGGCAATATAGTGAAATACAAGGGCAAATAAGAAATTTTTTGCCCCTATTTCTTTTAGGCTAATTACGGCTGTAAATACGAAGTCAACATATCCATTCCCACCGGTGGACCATTTTTGGACCGGCCCGGCCTTATCTGCCGGTAGCTCCGCGGCGTAGTGCTGCTGTCACTTGTTGAAGATGGCGGTTGTGCTTCACATGTTCACGGTGTACGAGCAACTAACTGTGATTCATTTTCTCTGGAGCAAAGGAACGAACGCCCATCGAAATCCGCAGGGAAATGCAGCCCACGTATGGGGAAAGGTGTCTTGCTCTGAGAAGTGTGAGGTGGTGCATGGTGTTGTGAGCTCTCAAAAGGGCGTGAAGACTTGCATGACAATGAGCGTTCCAGGAGGCAGCATGCGTCGCTGACTGACGACATTTCCCGCGTGGATGCAATGGTGAAAGCGGATCGGCATGTGCAACTCAATGACATTTCCCGGGAGCTTGCCATTTCGTATGGGAGTGTTCTTGGCAAGACAGCGATTCACGTGCAACGATGAAGCGAAGACACGGTGGTTCCACAGTCAGCCGGAAGAATTCTACCACAGGGAAATCTCAAATTTAATGTTGCGATGCGACAAATGTCTGAACCGGTGTGGGGCCTATGTGGAAAAATAGTGTGGGGTACGTAGAATAGTACGTGTATTTGTAATTACCTGTATTTACCTTATTTTGACTTATAAAGATAGGGGCAAAGTCTTTTTGATTCGCTCTCTTATGTGATGACACTCAGACAGACTTGCAAGTAACTAATTTGTCCCCTCTAACATTTCTTTGTAATCTTTTAACTCAACGATTACATTCTATACTCGGTAGCGCTCACTGCAATTCAATTACTTTTGTCAGTAAATAATTACTTGTAATTAGTTACCTTATTGGTGAGACAAGCTGCGGCAGGAGACGCGATTTTGGGCTCCTGAATTTGGTGGGAACTGCAGTAGAACGCATGAGATCGTGCCACGGGGCAGCCTAGCTGATGCGCGTGTTCAGACAGGCAAACCCGGGAGTTCGGTATTTGTTTCCATGTTAACGGCTCCACCCGATGTTGGCCGACCAATCGAACCGGTGCTGGTATGTCTCCATAACGAAGGCCACTTAGGACGTTAATGCCAAGATATCACCTACGATTGATTTCTACAGCTTTCCATTGGCCCGACGGGGAAGGTCAACTTCAAGTCCCAGTGACAATGACGCGCTGCGACTCACAGAGGGACCAGGCGCTGAATAATGAAAATCTTGTGCGCAAGATGACCGTATACGTTACAGCACCGCTCTACCCTCGAGCGCGCACATCGAGCGAGTTCTCGATGTCACCGCTGATGTCTTCACGACAAAAAAGAGGGAAGATGACCGACGAAATTTTTTGAAAGCAATTGTTTGTAAAGATAACGTATAAAGGGCTGCCGAGGGTGCACTGAATGTGCTAGGCCAGTTCGTTGTGTTTATTGTATCTTCGCAATGTTATTAAAAGTTTGGAGTAAAGTAATGCAGAAGCAGTCGATTACTTTTGAGCCAATCCTCGGTTACTTTCGTAATTACATTTTTGAACAAATTAATTGTAATTGTAATCGGTTACTTTCTTTCTGTAATGTGTACAAGACTGCACTCAAATAAGCTTCATCGGCGTTTCGTATTGAGCGCAAAATTCTAGAAGCGAAAGATCCGACTGAATTTCATCAACTAATAGTAAAATAAAAAAAAAATTGAAAGAATACCTCGTCATTATAAACTGGTTTAGTGTTCCTCTTAAGCGTTTAGTTTTCCATTTGGTGAGGAGAGGCCTATGAAGTCGTTATGTAATGCAAGTAAAATCAGTTGGCAGTCACACAGGCCCTTGTGCGAACTAAAATTGCTAAAACTGTAAATTACCGTTTTTTTTCTTCATTTGTGTTGATACCACTTAGTTATTCAGTAGTGGATGGTCTGCCACGTTTACAGCTGGTAAGGCAAGTGATGCGGTGCGCAAGAACATACCCCGCCAATCGGGACGACGTAGTTGTCAAGTTTTCAATGGAGTTATTGTTTAACCTGTATGGTAACGTAGCAGTTAAGCCGGAACAAATCGGATTCTGGCACCTTGCTTCCCCAATGCTTAATTTCATATGTATTGACAGTATTCGAGCAATACTCACATTGTCTAACACAAGTTGAAAGACAAAAAGTTTACTTCCTCTCTTTTTTTTTACATGAAAAAAATATATAACACTTTACGAAGACGTTAAAAGGACACTGTAGTATTTTTGACATTTTATTAATGAAGTGTACAGAGCAAGCCCAAACTTCATTTTTTTTCAGGAACACAGAAGACATAGTACATATTGTTCGGCTAGCCTCAGGGACGCTAACTTTACGACGATGGCCAACTGAGCTGTCGCTTGACAGGCAAACATGCCGTAACAAGTGCAACGCGGTTGACAAGATTGTTGGCATATTGCGCTGGGCGTGTTGGTTTGCCATGATGCGATAGTGGCGTTAGGGTACAAGGGCACGTGACAAAAGCACGTGTTGTGTCGTCTTCGTCTTATGTCTGTCCTGTAGCGATGGTATCGCATATTATTCGACAAGGCACAGATTTAGGCAAACATATCAGCAGACCTGTGGTACTGTTACCCGAGCGAATTATCGAGCTGTATCTACCGATTCTTTATGATGATGATGATGATGATGATAATAGTAATTATAATAATAATAATAATAATAATAATAATAATAATAATAATAATAATAATAATAATAATAATAATAATAATAATAATAATAATAATAATAAATGTTTGTATTCCAACGCTGGCGCCTCTTTTAGAGGCGCCGGCTACTCTCCTGCTCTGAAATGTGACAGGGATAGAACACTCAGCTAACGATAAATTATAGAATGGCCTGCAGAAAGCCTTTGACCATGCAATCAGCCCACGAACTTATTCGATTTTAACGTGATGTCTGTAGTCCCAGCTTTAGTCAGCGCAACAATTAAAGTTATGAAGCGAGGGCAATGCTTTTGTTGGCGTAACACGGGAACATAAGATTGGTGCTTACGACAGGGGTTTTCTACAAACTACCTCGTAACCTGCAGTCAGGCACGTTGAGATGCACGTAAATTTTTTTTTTTATCGAGATATTCTCATGCACCATCGGAAAAGAATAAACACCGAACGTATTCTAGTGTCGGGGCCTTTTTATGGCAGCACGTACGGCTTGAACTATACATAGACATTACGCCAAGACCGGGCCGCTTTGGGGATCCGCGCATCAACTGCGCACCCACAAAAAGAAAAAAAAATATACAGGACATTTAATGGAGCTCAGTCTGCGCAGTTGGGAGTGTTACAGGGCTCTTGCTCGTACAAGGAAACAAGATCTTATCGTTTTCACACCAAAATGGGCCCGAAACTTTTAAGTAGGAACAATTAAATTTATGGTGGTGGTGCGGTTTCGGTTGTTTCCACAAGCGGGTTTAGCCTTGAGATCTGTGTCAGCAATTGCTCCGCCTGGGCTTCTTTGAAGTTCACTTCAAAAGGAGTTCATATGCGTGCGTTAGTGATTGTATGAGCGCATAGCACTCGCACATTACAAGTCCGGGATGAAGCAGTGCGGTTAAATGCACGGAGATCGGGCTTTTTCTGAGCGTCTTTTTCACTGGTATAGAGTGCCTCTGTTAACAAAAAAAAAAAAGAAACCTTTTTCAGGAATTGTACTACTAAATTTCAGCATATAGAGGCACAAGCAGCTATAACTGCTTGTGACTCTATATGCACTGTTTCTTGCTATTAGCGGCACCAGTAGGTCACTACAGCCCTACAAAAAACATTTCCTGGCAAGGGTTTTCGTTTACTTAGGCTTCTGGACTATCGCATCTATATACTGTGCTGGTAGCAACAAGTGCGGCTACCGTGGCACGAATGCGAATTCCTCTTTTATGACCTGTCGTGGTCGAATTCCTTATATCGCTTCCTTTAACGAGATTTGCGAGGCGGAAGACTCAGTATCGCAACGCAACTGGATTGATGGTTACAGAATAAGTTTTAAAACTTCTCTGAACTGGTCATACAAGAATTTTCACGAAAAACAAGGATTGCGATCAAGGGCGATTTTACGATGTAGTGAAAGTAAGAAATGTGTACTCAAGAAGCTGAGAAATCGCTTGTGAATGTTTTTTTTTTACAATGAATAGCTACTGTTTATTGTTGCACTACGTCGGATAATGATGTTTTATTGTAACCTTTTGTTTCTCGTATTACTACAAGCGCTGGGAAGTTTCAAGCAGGGTCAGAAGAATGCGGCTGCAGTTGTAGATTTTGTCAGGATGAAGATAAGAAAACTAATGTATTTCTGACCACGACTTCGACATAGGCCCTTGAGTGTGAACCAGCTCTGCCTGGGGGGCGTGGTGGGACGTCATAAATGTTTTTCGGACACTGTTGCAACGCTTTTTGTCGCAGCTGTGCCCCTAGGCTTTCCCTCTTCTTTCGTCATCGCAAGCACACTGGACGACGGAAGGACGAGATCATTCCAGACCGCGATGCTCGGCCAGTCATGCGTGACCGTGATGCACTTCTGTGTTTTCCTTTCTTTTGCCGATTTGCGGGTAGGTCTAGCAGGGCAAGAGTAGGCGATTGTGTTTATTTCCACGTAGAAGAAAACGCCCCCAAATGAACGTCGTATAGCCTTTAGTGACGAAACGAAAGGGATCTCTGCATAGTAATGTAACTGATGAAAGGTTGCGAACGGGACACAGGACGTACAGGAGAAGAGCGCTTCAAGCGCTTCAAGCCATGTTTTAGGAAAAGTGACGTGGCAAAGCTATGCGTCACACCTTGAAGTTAGATGCCACGGCGATTGTTTTGAAGTATAAGGAAGGACTGAGATATCGGCAAAGCAAGCATTCGGGGACAATACTGAGCGCACACGCAGGCACAGTGCTCAGCGATTGAAACGCGATACTCAAACAGCATGGCGGCAGGTGCTTTTTGCGCCACTGGTGGTCGCTGAGTGATCAGCGAGGAGGCCGAACGCAGTCACGATGCTCGCTTTCACGCGACACAAAAATGCACCATCTCAGTGTCAGCAGCGCCCACCGGTGGCGCAAGAAAGTACCGGCCACCATGTTGTCCGAGTACCGCGTTTCGATCGCTGAGCACTGCACACTCGTGAGCAAAAATTCTGAGACCACGGCATTAAAAAAAGAAATTAAAATTTCTTTTAGCACAGCTGTACCAAGTGGAATTGCTTCAACACATTGCACTGTTCGACGATGCGCACATACGCTGTAGAACTTAATTTGTTTCAACCAGCATGTCCAGGCTGTAAAAAAAAAAGAACTTGGGGTGCCATTGGTAAAAAAACTTTGGCTTGAAACTGCACATCAGCTTTCACTGTCTGTGCGATTAACCGATAGTAATTGTTCCGTTATAAGCATGATATGTTTTTTTAGCTCCCGGTGTCGGCAACCTTCAAGTGACCTTGCGCTAAAATCCAGAGCCGTTATCCGGGCAAGTTGAGAGAGCAAAGCAAGATCATCCGGGCGACCAGTCAAAACTTAAGAAAATGAGGTCTCTGGCCCCCGACCCTTTGTACTGGGCCGCATTACACACTCTAGTTACTGGCCAAAGAAATAGCGAAAAATGTTGCTTCCGAGTTCTTCCTGATGTATGTCCACAATATCACTCATGCTCTAACTTCTAGTACGCTGAAATTTTATTTGTCGTTTTCAAGAGGGCGACGTTCAAGAGACAGATACAGGGCACCATACACTTAATTGTCATCTTTTGGCGCGGAGACAGGGTTGTCTGTGCTCTGTTGAACGCCAGCGGTCCGTGAGTTTCGCGGTGCGGGTTTTGCGTCGCCTCGAGAGATGGCGCCACGCTGCGTGTTGCCTCATTCAGACGCTTTTCTTGTTCTAGCTGGGCAGTGGGCATCCCTGGCATCTTTCGCTACCTGTCGTGCCGCCTTCAGCCGATTTTTTCTTCTAGCTGGGCAGTGTCCATATGGACCAGTGCACAGTATGGCGTGGTGCGGTGCGGTGGGGTGTGGTGTGCCGTTGAGAACATGCACTACACCCATTTTAAGATGGTGACCAGTATCATCTCCAACCAATCTGCTTTGCCGGTTGCCATTTCGTGCTTACACCTACTCTCGATTACGGAAGAGCCAATAATCTTTTTTCGCCAGTTGTTTTTTTTTTATGTCTCCGTGCACGGACGGGCAGGCAGTTATATCTATAATCGTTGTTTATTAAATTACTGACGCTACGGCTTCCGCATGGTGTGTTCCCCAGAGTGATATGAGGCTTCCGTGTGGAAGTTGGGGCGCGAACTCCTTTGACAACACCACTTGGGTCGGCGTTCGGCTGTTTTTTATTGTTCTAATGGGGCTGTAAGGGTATATAAAAAAGGGAGGCAGAAAGAAAAAAAAAATAGCGGTGCAACAAAATATCCAGTAACTCGAGTACAGCTTGCTGCACAATATGCATGCAGAGAGAGGGGGGAGGTCGTATTGTTTATTCGATATATAGGTAAGATTAAAGCGTGTAGGTAACCCACAAGTTGTACTTGCAAGCGCGTATTATCTCTTGTGGACGCGCACATTTTCTCCCACATCAGCTGATTCCGTCTGTCATATCAAGCCAACTCGGGTTATATTGTGCGCCGTTCTGTGTGCTGATGTCATGCTACTTCGTGTAATTCAGGTGTGCATTGTGTATTTGCGCACTCGCATTTATTTATTCTTTTTAATGTTGAGATATTAAGTGGGCGCGGCAGCGAAGCCCTCACTCCGGGGTCGAACCGACTGGTCCTTCCGGCTAGTGCGACCACTGGGTTTCTTTGTCGTTTCGCAGCCAAGTGGATATGCGCGTCGCCCGTTTTTTTGGTATAAATGATTATCAGAAGTGTGGAATGAGCGTAGTAAAGCAGCTCGCAGTTCCCTGCGGCACCTGAGCCCGTGAAATGTGGGCGGAGCGGACCATAAGCAACGCTCAGCTAAAGCTGTTTAAAATTCGGTCAAACGCAAGCGTCAAGCTATATAGCTGAGCGTTTACGGTCCGCTCCGCTTGGACTGGTGTATTCTGACCGTAGAGTTTCATACAATTACTAGGGGGAACTGCGGCACTAGTGTCTGCAGTAACTGCAAACAGGGCGGTTCAGCCAGCAGGAGAATGATGGTTAGTATACGTGGATTTGCCTGAACTTCGTGTTTCTGGCTTCTAACGGCTTCGTGACTTTGCAAGCTGATCATTTTCAATTAACGAAGTATAATGCATTGCTAATAATTAAATAAAGATTATTAGAATTGTCCGACGGCAGCATTCGAACAAAGAAGCTCTATAGCACAGAAGCTCGATATTGACACCAATAACCCACGGACAAGCCGAACCGCTGCAATTAGCCTTGATTATGCGTATTCACAAAGTCTTATTGTCTTCTGCATTAAAAATTAAGAAAAATTATAGATTGCATTGAAATACGGGCCAATGAGAGCGAGAGAGAGAGAGAGAGAAAGAGAGAGAGGAATATAGGAAGGCAGGGATGTTACCCAGTCAATAGTCTGGTTGGCTACCCTACGCTGGGGAAAGGGAGAAGGATAAGAGAGAGAAGGGAGAGAAGGTGTAGATACGTGTACGGACAGCACTTGAGTTAAAGCCGCTCGCGCAAAGCAGAAGTTCTGAGAAAGCACAAAAGCGCCTTCACTGCCTTCTGAACCGATGATCGGTCGGACGGTGCTCTAGCACTGTCGTTTCACTCAGAGGACGATCATCTAATTTCCTCAATGTGTTGGACAATGACTGTCTTTGTGCTTGAAAGTGAGGACAATGACACAATCTCCTCGCATCCGTAAAGATCACATGCAGGACTATCAGCCATTCCAATTAGTGCTGAGTAGGCATTCGTGAAGGCAACTCCAAGCCATAACCGACACAGAAGAGACGCTTCACGTCGGTGCAGACCGGCTGGAGGTCTGAGTTGAAGTGACGGGTTTAGTCTGTGCAGTCTTGTGCGCCTTGTATGTGCGGTATTCCACTCTGCTAAGGAGATCGTGGGTGCTAGAATGCCAAGTTGTTTCGCGGCGTCGGTCCTTGAGAGAGGAATGGAATGCGGGCCAATGAAGGCAGATAAAGCGTAATAAAGAGATGAACAAGAGTGTCTGAAGCAACGAGCACGAATATCAGGCAAATCCATGTAGGCGAACCATGCATGGGGCGTATTCTGGGACGTCCACTTTCGGCGATAATATCGCCTTCACGTGACGTAGTGTTCAACCAGGCAATAATCTCATCCGGTTAGTCTCAACCAGCCCATAAGCGCGCACTGCATGAAAGCGATCGTCCGAGAATACGTTCCCATCATTCGCATGGTGGCTGATCCATCGCAGCGCTAGAGTTCTTTCTAGTAATTATCGTACGAAACGCTGTGATCCTAAGAATTTGAGCAAAACGCTCATCCCGGCAGCGGAATATTGAACTCGGCTCCGTTACAGAGCCAACTGAGCAGAACTCAAACGAGTGCGCGTCCGCTGGGATTCTTTGTCGTTTTGCAGCCAAGCTGACTGCGCGTCGCTACAGAGACGCGCTTATGGAAAATTCCAAGTCGACGCCATTCTATGCGGTGCCTCAGCGCGTGAAATGTGCGCGGAACGGGTCGTATGAGCTGAGCTTAGCTCCGACAGCACTTGTTATCGACGCCGCTGAGCTGTATCTTGGCATAGAGGGCACGAGTTCGCCCGATAAACTGTGCACAGTTTATTCCTTGTTTCTGCTTGCAGCTTGCCTGCCTGTGAGTGCACCGTCACACTCACGTGATAACCTCAGAAATATCTCATTACTATACCCTGACTTCATTCTGTACTCTATGTGCATGCATGTACGTAAAAAATGAGCTGGGCATTCAAAAGTCGATGTTGGATAAGTGTCGCATATGGAAATGTATGGATGAAGGTAAGGAGTCTTCGAATCTAGGTCATTTGAAGACTACTGATGAGAATTGAGATTCTCGGAATGTTAACAAGCGCTCTAATATACAGGGTGTTTCAGCGAACTCTCAAAAAATTTGAAAGGTTGCCTCTGGCAGATAGCACAATTCTAGTTCATGAGCTGGTCTACTCGGATAGGCGGACATTACTTGCACAAAAATGAAATTTCATAATGGACACAAGTTCACAAATTAAGTTTTAACTAATTACTTTATGGTCCATACTGCAATTTACAATTTCTAGCCGTGCAGTTCGCAAGGTGGATACACTTGGCACGAATTCTCAGGATGACATAAGTTTCGAGATATTAATTCCAAAACTTTGCGGAAAAATGCATTGGCGTTCCAGTTAGTTTTTTAACAAAACATCCTTTTTTTTGCATTGAAGCACAAAAGTAAGTATACTCGTAGTGACAACGACAAAAATACGCCGCAGAAACAAGCATCTTTCTTTCCTTTTGCCTTAATGGTCAGACTTGAAAATAAAAAGATGTTTGATTCTGATTTTGCTTTTGGTCAGCAAACGGCAAAGCTGTAACGCTAAAGTGCACAAGTTAAATGTACTGGCAATCAGGCAAACCGTGCGCATTATAACAGGGCGTACGTAGAACACAAGGAGCGTTTGCAGGTCGTGGTGGCTACGCCATTGTCATCTATGAATTACATCAAACACTACAGAACTGCTGAACTTTCGTTAGTAGGTTAAATTACGCACCGGGAATCTCGTGCTCCTTCTCGTTTTCTGTCATGATTTCGTTCATGTTGGCAATACCAGTTCTATGATATTGCGTTTTCACATCACAAGCACCCTTGTAACTGCTCAAAAGAGCGCATGACAAGATATGCCGTAACCAATTATTGAGCACCAACTAGAATTTAAACCCTCCTTTGACACAATGCTCGCACCTAGCTAATGGTTAGTTCGTTTAAAGCGATATGTCTGACTACACAAGAGCTGTCGGGGTAATAAATATTTGTAAGACTACATGTAGAGGGAGGAGGAAAGGTGTTGCAGCAATAAAAATAAAAGTGGCGAGGAGCGAATAACCCTGACCTTGTGCGAAAGCAATGAAAAAACAAAAAAACACGAACAGATGTGCCGGCCGATCTGTGCCTTCCAATTGCTTTTGGATGACACATAAACGTGCAGCCACATTGCATGCTTCGGAGAGCAGAGTGCATTCTGACGACATCAGATGACGTAAAGCGGGCATATGAAGTCGCCAACAAAGGTGCTCTTCCGACGAGGAGTGAAGGCGCAGCCCAGAAGCTCACCGGTAGCCAGAAGAAAGCCATCGAGTCTCCTGGTCGTCGGCCAGCGGCATCCAGGGACGAGGCGATATTCACATCACTCGTCGATGCACGGAGAGGCGCCCGGCACGAATTAGGATGGTGGTGCACTGACACGGAGACTCGAGCGCGGCGGCGACACTCCGGATCAGCAGCCGTTCATGAATGTGCAAGAGGCTACCGAGCGCGGTCCGCTTTATATATAACCTCGCTGCTCGATATACGTCTTGGGAGCGGCAACCTGGACGTCTCACTGGTGATGAACAATGGGGCAAGGGCGCATTGGGGTCGCCTCGCTCGCGCCGAGAGGTCAGCGCGAGCTAAAGGTGTCGCCGCCGCCTCTGCTGAGGCCAAGTCCCCCCAGCGCCGCGGACGCGCAGAAGCCTGCTGCTCCGCGATGCATAGCGCGCGCCGGCCGTGCGTACAATTAACGAGAGCTCCTCGAATGGACGCCGCGACGTGCGTGTGTGCACGGTGTGTGTACGTATGCGCACAAAGAGACCCGCTGCGGCCTCCGGACTCTGCGAAAGTGGGCGAGGGAGCAGAGGCGACCGCGAGCTTTCGCTCGACAAGAACGCGGCCGGCCACGACGGCCCGACCCGAGGACAACGCCGGCGGCCGCTGCACTGACAGCATACCAAACAAGGTGCAGCAAGCTCGGGGGATCAGCATGAGTGACGCGACCTTATGTTCTTCGTCTGCGGCAATGTATAAGGACGTCTCTAGAGCTTGTTAGTTAGAGACGTTTGTTACAGAAGAGAGAGGAGTAACAGACGCGTTGATTGGCGACTTGCAACAGGTACATTCTGTACAAGCGAAATATAATAGGCGGCGTTTAGACTGCGCACCCTCATTAAATGGCTCGGTTGGCGCTTGCAGAACTCTCCGGTTGACTCGAGCACTGAGTATTTTTAGTGTTCCTTAGTCTGGAAAAACAGCGATAATGCATTCTGAGAGCACAGCCACAGGTGCGCAGCCATACAGCAGCCCGAACAGCAAGGAGGCGCACACGCACGAGGGCCGCATGCCTCCAGAACTTTGCAAAGAATGCGCGGAATTTGGCTGCCGCTGAATGGACCCGTGCGTGACAAAGTCTTTGTGACACCCAACTGCCACGTGGGGAATGTCGATGCAATGCATTGCCTTGCACCATCGCGAACACTGTGAAGGCATATATTGGTGGCAGGTTCGAATTATAGGCTTGAGCATGCGTACCTCTTTACATGTACATCAGAGACCGCCATTCAGTGTAGAAATTTAAAAAGGAAAGGAAGCAAAATTTATACCCATGTCCACCCCGTCGGACTGGAGCAGGCATAAGTCTGGCAAAATTTTAAATGAAAGAGGCACACTAAGGCTCGCGAGCCCCATGCGGCTCATCGTGGGTCCACATGCGACTCGCGGCTGAATGAATCGCGATCTGGCACTCATTTGCCGATATTGCACGCGCAGTAGTGCATGATATTTATATACGGGGCCGAACAATAGAGAGTAAATTCTCATGAGTTTGCGCATCGGTGATTCTCAGAAGCCAGACCAATGTTTCTTAGCAGGCATAAGGTACAATCAAAAGACAATAACATTAGAATCTCTGCAGCTCCTCGATAAAGATGATTAACGCTCTTATGGCTCGCAAAGTATTGAATCTGTGTGTCTCACCACTTTCGTTGCAGTGTCTATAAGTACGTAGAGACTGCAACGAAACGCAGTATAGGTTCAAACAAGCATGAACGCTTTGTCGAATATATCTTTATTATGTATTTCAACCGCGTATAAAACCATTTTCAATCTTCCGGGAATGTATTAACAGTGGTAGGAAATAGTTTCTCTAAAGTTAACTATGTAGCGAAACTCAAAACAGTTCAAAGCACGTGGATGCACACTGTAATCGAATGGTCTCTGGTTCCAAAATCTTCGGGCGCGTTCACCTTGTTAGTGTCCAGGCGCCGGCGGCGGGTATACGACACACGGCGGGCGTCAGTGACAAAACAGTGAATCCTGAGAACGACGTCCGCGGCACGCTCGGCAGGTGGAGCGGGGCGCCGGTGTACACTGTTCGAGATCACAGATCGCGACGGCAGAAACACTTTCACAAGGAAAAAAAAAAACCACACAGAAAAATAAAATGGTGATTCTGCTCATCCGCAGATTCACTCATCCGCCGGCTCGCTCCGATCAACTAACATAGCTGGCACACTCTTACTCTCGGGCTGTGTGAAGCGAGTCGCGAAAAAATCAATAAAAGAAAGCAGCCATACAGTACAGCTATGGTACCTTTCGATCAGTTACGTTCCTGGAGTGCAATTCAACTACGCGCGCGTCAATACGAGGGGATAAAGAAGGATGCTTGGCAGTGGGGTTACGACATCACGGCTGCTCGCAGAGAACAGTGTTTGCGAATAATGATTATCCTGAAAGGTTTCGCCAATTACATACTGTCATTCGTTTGTTCGTGCTCAAGCCGAGTTACTCTCTCTCCCTTACACACATGCGCTTCACACAAACCTCTCTAAACAAGAATGTTGGCAGGTATCCAGCGCAAAAGCTGGACCGATGAGCACTGTAGTAGGAGTAGGGTAAATGTTGGGCTTTCCTTATGGTCGAGGGCAGTATCTATATCATAGTGCAGGTGCACCCGGTGGTCACCTTTCAGGGCGCAGAGCGTCTCTTAATTTGTTTAAAAGAGTTTCTGCAATGTTTTTCTGGGTATCAGGGCACCTTAACGCAGTTGCCGAACAGGTTCAGTGTAGAATAATGTAGGCAGGTCAATTCCTGCTTCAGTTCTTTTTCTTCCTCTTTTCTGTTGTGTGTTTAATTCCACTCAAATATATTATTTTCTTGACGTAACGTATTTGTGTTGCCTGTTTCTGTTGATAATATATGAGTGCAGTAAATGACGAGCCTGTCGCCGTGTATTGTCACACAATATATGACAAGAAGAAGCAGCAAATACTTGAATAACGTGTACGAAATAAAAATTAAAAATTCCTCGCATTAGCTTCAACACTGCACTAATCTCTTGAATGCCACATACCCAGTAAAAATGCAATCAGGTTCCTTATTTACTCGCTCACGCTAGAAAAATAAAGCTTCAAAAAAATATCAGAAAATCAATGAAAATTTCATTAAGCCTGCCCTGGTCCCTGGGGTAATCGAAGAAAATGATCTGGTATGCCTCCAAGTTGTGTGCCTACATTTTTTTTATGGAAGACGACAAAACACTGCTGGCCGAAAGCAAGTGCGTGAAATAAGGTAGACCAAGAAAACAAAACAAGAACGCACATACACACAAAAAAAGAGAAAGAAAAATAAACTGTGAAAGGAGACTCCATACTTCCATGTTGCAACATCGGTAATGGCAAAAGGCCTCAACGAGTGGACAGGTCTGCCAAATTCTCTATAGTAAAGACGACATGCGGCTTCGAATCAAGGACCTGTCCTTGAACTGCCGCGACGCGCGAACATGCGGTTGGATGCTACTTTACGACAGCGTTGCAATAGTCGGAGAACTGAGGTCATTGTAGAGCGAATAAAGAAAAAAAAAGAATGACTGAATGAGTGCGAGGCAGCGAACGGCGTTTTATAATGGAGTGCTCATAACGCGGGAGAGACGAGAATACGCCAGATGCGGAGCATTTGGCCTTCGCATCTCTGTTTACTGAGTTATGACTCTGGCTGTCCTCACTTCTAGTCCCGCGGGCATTCATACGTGTGAGCATGCATACTTGGTGCTAAGGGTTATTCCGCGCGCTTCCTACCAGGGCGGCGGATATGAGACAAATAAAACCGCAGAAGCCACGAGGAGCGTTTTCAGCGTTGAAACTTGCTACTCCTGCCGGCTTCTTTTGTTCCTTTATAGCACAGTTTTCTCTCTCGCATTTTCTTCACTTTGTTTTTTTTTGTTGCCACAGGTCTCCTTGTTTTTACTCCGAATGGAGTATGAATAGCGGTAACATTTGCATCGAAGAAATACTTAGCTTTATAGGAGTTTGTGATTAGTCGAGAGATCGACGATAACTTAGCAGATTCGACTTCGTTCCCTGTCTGTGATGACTGGCCTGCCTCGCGTTATTTCATAACTAGGCGCACTTCTGTAACACTGACACCTGTAGAAGTCCCAGGTTTCACGAACTCGAGAACTGCTGCAATTACCAGCAATGTTCTGCTAAAAGGAAAACGCGACTAAGACTGCGTTTGTCCCGGGGAAAACGGAAAGCAAACGACGTGATCGGATGATTCCTTGGTGCAGCTAAGAGAGGTCAGTGTGTTCCTTTTGTCGTCCACCACAAAGGACGGAGCAAACCGAAGCTGGATGATGATTTCTGCGACGGGGGTGGAACCTGAACGCTGCACTTCACACAGTTGGCGCGTCGAGTTCACTTGACGCCGGTTTCTGTGAGCACTGAGTTCTGAGCGAACTGCGGGATGAGGCAGCAGGAGCGACAGCGGAAGTTCGGCGTCCGTTCCGGGGTCACACTTGAATGTCCTCCTGGTCCTTCCTAGAGAGCGTCGACGTTGTCGTGCCGTCAGCTGGGTACGGGTTCATGTTCACCATGAGGGACTCGTAAGGCCGGTCTCGTGGCTTCGTCCTGGACAGGCTCTGTGCCGACGATTCCAAGGGGCAGCAGCGACAAGGTGACCGTGGCCGCACGTTGTATACCGTCAGGCACCGCGGCAGGTCACGATTGAAAAAAAAAGAAGGAAGTGAGGAAAAAGAAGGAGGTAAAAGGGAAAAGAGAACGAGCAATCAAAACCAGGCACAGAAGAACATCGTCAGCTCAAAAGGGTCAAAGTAAGACATGTGAAAGAAAAAAAAAAGATCAACTGCCTTGAAGACTTGTTATATAGGTACGATACGCTAGGAAAACTGGGGAAAGTGCCCCATCAGTGATGTGCATGCATGCTCATACACTCAGACACATTCCGGCAAAAATTACAGGAATGAAGACGCGTTGAGATTACCGAGTTTGCCTTTGTAAGAGAGTTCACTAGAAATAGTCCGCACTGTATATTCTGTTTCTTACACGTAAGTCGACTCACCTTTTATGTGATATGTGTGCGCTTTGCCAACGTCTTTCTAAATCTCTTCTGAAGCTAAGGTTACGTGTTTTACAACTATTTATTGTAATAAATTTCCCAGCTGCTGAGCATGCGATCATAGGTACGATCCTATGTACGGCTGCAGCCACGTTTATAAATAGATGGGGGCAAAATGCAAGAACGCTCTAACGCGCATTATTCGGTGCACCGGCCCTCAATGAAATCACATGGAGAAATCCTCCACGAATGCGGCCCTCATTGCCCGTATGCTTTCTTTATTTAATGCTTCACTTAAATTAAATGATGTCGTACGTTGTCTTTTGTGGGCTATCTGAATGATTTGGGCTAGTGCATCCTTGCTGCTGACACTTTCTGCCGACTACAGCTACAACCTTGACACTACACTTCCGCAGTCTTGTTCCTAACCTTCGTTTTTATTCTCCGTTCGCGAAGAGCAGCAGCTCAGCTCAGCGAGTGACATGGCGCAAGCGTTGCCGTTGTGCCTACGAGCAAAGATGCTTGACTCAGTGCGTAAGCCGAGGCTGTAAAGGGAGCGCGGCTGGCTGAAGCGCACTAAATGTCGCGCGCCCGCTTTCCGTCCTTCGCCAGCGCCCTGTATCAGCCACAAGCAGTTTACTTGCGGTCAGCTCCCGTCCAAGTCGTCAGCCCTTCGCGAAGCGGGGTGACCGGAAGGTCGTTACGGCCGCCTGCCCCATACGTGACGAATTACAAGGGAAATCTCCTGACCGTGCTTGGAACAGTGCCGCGGCGCTAACCGAGCGGAAGTTTTCGTCATCCCCGCGGTGATCGCTCGGTGTATAGCCTTCACCCTTCACCTTTCGAGATATATTAGCGCGAAGCTTCTGCAGGCGAGGATCGGCGAGACGCGCGGGTCTATCGCGGCTCGCCCATTAACGGTTCAGCGCCTGCGCTGCTGCCGGGCTGGAGAAAGCCAGAGGGATCGATCCATTGGCTCGCACGCTCCGATTGCGGCAAGACAGCCTGCGGCGTGCAATCGTTGTTTTCTTTTTCTTCGACACAGTCGCACCACTGGTTCCGTGACCTTGTCACGGAGCAACTCGAGCGATTTGTGGGTTGATACGCTGTCGGCCGTCCTTATGCCATCGACCTGCCCCCTAGCCAGTATCTTTTGCAAACAGGGCTGTTCATAATGGAAGGTTACAAATACCGCGGCGAAGAGAGAAAGCCAGTGTAGGTGTGCGAGGCGACACACTTTGCGAGGCTTCGATGTTGGACATCGTTTCGGGCTACATGCTCTATACACCTCCTGTGCACCTCTCGGACCACGAGCGCCTGCACAGTTATTGCAGTTCAGAGTTTCCAAAGTAAAGGAGGGAGTTTCTGAGCCTTCTGGTTCTCATACGAAGAAAATAAAGCGCCTAAAAAAATAAATACACATGCTCGTCAACTCGCCACCGAGAGTGTTTAACCTACAAGTGATTTTTCAGTATCAGTGTATTGTTTCAGTCATGCGTGAAGCAGTAAAAGTGTTACATCCTGAAGTTTCGAAAATTATTATTGCACGTTTAGAAAACTGCAATATAAACAGAAACCTTCCATTTAGAAAAGAACAACAAAAAACAAATAAAGCCAACGAAGAAACAAACACATCACATGTAAAACGAATGTCATGTAGGCGCCAGCTCTTGGTCTTTACTGCGTTACCTTACAGTCCTTTTTCCTTATAATTCGTTATAGAAGACTTGGATTCTCGCAGCCTCGCTGCTTTCGTGACATTCAACGACACACGTGTAAGTACCTCCGGTTTTACAAGTGAAGTTTGTCCAGATTCTGCCGCTTCTGAAACGTACCCGTATTTGGGCGAGTAACAGAACGCTCGACGTGAGAAAAATGCGCGTATTTTCATTTGGTCCCAAAACAAAACGTTAAACAAAATCGAAAGAAAAAAAAGTTGTTTGTTTGTACACTTGCCAGCTCTATGAAAACACCATTTTTCATGTTGACTTCAACGGAACAAAATAAAGAACCATGCTGGGGAAGCAAAATGTATACACGCCGCGATTAGTTGGCCATGGTGTTGCGCTGCTCAGCACGAAGTTGCAGGTTCGATTCCTGGCCGCGGCGGCCGCATATCGTTGTGCCCGTGCACTCTGATTGCAGGTTAAAACCCCAGGTCACCGAAATTAATCCAATGCACCTCCCCCCCCCCCCCCCCCCCTCCCAACAAGGTGAGCCTCATAATTAGATTGTAGTTTTTGGCACGTGAAACAACAGAATAATTTTCTTTTCATTCGGAACTTCACGTTCAGTAGCATAGCTGCAAGCTGTTCGATGAGGCGATGTCGCCTTTTGGTCTCTTTAATTTGATGATGCAAAACGGTTCAGATTCTCTTATTGCAATTTCTAAGCTATTTACAACCACCGTTGTTCCAGCAGCCCGGGAGATGAAAAACGATATATTAAACTCGGCGGAATACTTTGGAAACTGCAGAACTGAAGCGGCGAACATATTTTTCACTGATGGGGGCTTTCTTTCAATTCAGCGACTTTCCATGCGCTTTAGCGTCTCGCAATAAACGAAATAATTGCATGTTTAGCTTTTTCCGAACTTTTCTCAACTTCTCAACTTGTCTCAACCGTCTCAACAGAGAAATATGCATTTTAGTTGCTAAACAAGACTGCTAGCCTCCCTCGCACGTCTAGTGCGGCACTTGGTGTACGGTGTTCGAAAGAAGGGTTGGGATGGGTATCGAAGGGCACTTTTCGAAACGGCGTTAAGGGGCCAGTGAAGCGCTCTTGTTCCTGCTTTTCCATGTTTCAATAATTGTAAATATTTCGAACATGGCGTTGTGACGTGGCATTCCTTTCTCGGTTTCGTTTCGGAACACGGCGACCTCTACTGGCCACTTACGTTGCGTTATCGTGTGCGGGAAAATAAATCATGTTCACGGGCACATCGGTGAAAGCCCAAGTACAAACGGCACAGAGCGGTTACGCTTGAGTGAACGAGCTTCGCGGCCATAGGACGCTCTGCACCGGGCCCACGCGCCTGCGTTGCCAGCGTCATACGGCATGCTTGCGGCCACTTGCAACGACGAGAACAGCGGGAGAGCCGCAGAGGCAAAACAGTTCACAAGCGAACGCGCCTTGTGACCACTTTCAGCAACGTGGCGTGCGCCCTGACTTACCGCAGTATAGGCGCCCTGTTTTTACGCGCGTGTTCCCGCTGTCACGGCGGAGCTGTGTTTCGTATACGCTGGCATGTCAACCTGGAATTATGGATCTGTTTCAATGCCACTTTCAAGGTTTGATGTTTGCATTTGAAAAGCCGAGGGGAGAAAAAGAACCGGTTAGATTTTATTCAGGGAAGTCTAAACTCGTAAACAGAGCAGTCGCAACCTTCTGCATGCAGCAATCCATTAAAAAGTCGTGCAGGCATAATGGGCGGAAGTGCCTCTTTGGGTAAAGAGCCAGGTTAAAGAGTGGTTTCTCTGACAAGGCGATCAGTTCGGTTGCTGAAAAGGCTATTCAACCAATCACCGCAACAAACAAAAAAGAAGATTGTACAAAGGCTAGGAAGAACAAATGCCGTCCGGTAGTTTGACCGTACGTTAGTAACGTTTTCCACAGACTGAAGAAAATTGTTTTCAAGACACGAAGTGGGCGTTGTTTTTTCAGTGCCGTTGAGAGTTAAACGTCTTTGCAAGAAAGTAAACAATACATGGGTGAAAAACAGCCGTTGTGAGGTCCGGCACGAAAACAAGTTTGTCGAATGTAGCAACAATGTCGTTTACAGCATCCCGCTATCCTGTAGGGGCAGTTACATAGATCAAACGGGAAGGTCTAATAACGAAAGGCTCCGGAAACATAATTAGTCCTACAAACAGATTGCACACCCTGGAAATCTAGCTGCGCATTGGGCGGCATGCACATGCGATCCTCGCTTTTCCGATAGTAAAGTTATCACGCGATCGACTGACCAGACGCAAAGAGAGATCAATGAAGCGCTTAAAATACATGTAACTGATAGATGTGTAAAAACACTTTAAATTGGTCTGTCTAAATAAAGAAAAATAGAAAGAAAACGCAAAAGACAAGCATACATATGTTGTCGGGGAAGTGAGCTGTCTAGTTTTAGTCTGCGTTTATTCCTTTTTATTTTATTTTTTGTGTCCGCTTTAATTCTCTGTTATATCTTGTTGTTTGGGATGCGTACATAAGGTACATGCCGTTAAAAAATACAAACCATGTGAGAGTTAGCGCTTCACCTTGTCTGCCTTCTTGTCGCCCTTAACTCGTCTTACGTTAAGCCTTAAGCAGCGCGTCTAGCCATGATGCCTCTGCAACCATGCATACGCGGAGATTCACATGCAGCGCCGCCGGTAACGCGCTCAGCGTCCCGAAGAGAGAGCCGACAAAAACACTCGCGCATTCTTGCACACAAAAAAAGAGCAATAAAAGACCGCTTTTCGAAATGTTTCTTCGTCGAATCTGGCCAAGTCGGATATGTTATGAAGAGAAAATGAAACGAAGCACAGAAACCAACCGCGTATAAAGAACAGTAAATGTGCTGTGCACGACGCCTGTTTAGGAAGCCGGAGTCCAGATTAACTTGATTACGCGAGGTTCTCCAGCTAGCAGCTAAATATAGGTGCACAAGAATTCTTGCATTCCTACCTCATGTGAATACAGGCTATAGGAACAGAAACCGCGACCACGGGCTCAGCAGCACAATGCTACAATCACGTGGAGTCGCTGCGGCGCATTGCGGACTCAGCAGATACTTACTATACGGCCCAGTTTCAAAACCCCTTTCTAGGCACGAGCTCGTAACCATTACTTTGCAGTGTGTGACAGTCTCGCACACGTGCTTGCTATACCCTAACGCGCGGAACGTAAAACGCGCACCGAGGGCGGTGATTAAAAATTAATTACCGCAATTTTAAGTCATTCCTGATGTTTTCTTTAAAAGAAAATTCGGCAATTTCGATGTCAGCCGTCGTAGTTATTGTACATTGATTGAACTCGAGTGACACTATAGCCACGTCTACGGCTTTGAACGCTGTGTTGCGCTTCTGGGCGCGCGCAGACCACATGATGGCATGTGACCATTGGTGCACGCTTTTCATACTATGTATATCTGCACGTTTCCATTTTCCTTAATCTTTGTCTTGCGTTCTTCGTTCACTTTTCAGTTTCATTATTCCACATCAACCGAATTCCTCTGCAATTGCCCCCCCCCCTCCCGCTCCCAGTCCTACTCTTGCTTTATGCTTTCTTTCCATTTTGGTCAATGCTTAAAAAAAAATAGAAGGAAAACAGTGGAAAGAGCGTCTCCTATAATGCAGCATAACTGTCGATCTCAACCATGCGTGAGCTTTTCGTCCCTGGCACGGCAGCATAAGACACACCTGACGACTGATGTAAATGTTGTTGGAGCGGTGATCCTTGAGGTCGGAGCGCCTCTTGAGCGTGTTCCTGCCGTCCAGGTGGTTCTGGCATCCCGCGCCGTCCGCGCCGCCCCCGTCTTCCGCCGCGGCTCCTTCTGCTGCTCCTCCGCCCCCACCGCTGTGCAGCACGTCGTAGGGCATCGCGTACGGGTGCCGGTCGTCCTCGGTTTCCACTACTGCGCGCACGAATTAGGAAAAGACTTAGCCCTTTTGTAGCGAACCTGGTTTCTCGCCTCACGGGGTTCAAACTCTAAAACGCGCGCAACAGCGCTGAGTGGTTGGCCGCTGCCACGTATAGTTTCCTACAAACATTACTACTAGAGGGAACTCCGGCGCTGCGACTGCTCTACTGTCATGGGAATGATGGTTGGTATACATGGATTTGACTGATCTTCAAACGTTCTTGTGGCATCAAACATTCTTGTGGAATTATTTATTACGCTTTATCTTTCTAAATTTCCAGGCACTCATAGCCCTCTAAACACTACGAGGCAAAAATACACAATAATTGAGCACATGCGCAACCATTGAGAATAGTTGTATTTATAAAGCAATAGTTTGTTAAAAATAATCAATTTGCAAAGTAACAAAGCCGTGTGTAGGTAGATGGACGAAGTCTAGGCAAATTCATGTTCTGTCAATTATTCCTATGCTGGCTGAACTGCCATACTTGGAGTTCTTTAGTAGGACGAGGGGAAGGGATGCAGAGGGATTCCGTTGATGGGAAATATATATAGAAATCATAGCGCCAGAGTTACCTCTGGTAAATTTTTGTCGCAAATTCTCTGACTGTAGTGCCCACACATGGTAAGCATCTGTAGCTTACATGTTTGTTTCTTAAGAGGCTAAGTACAAGACAAAAAATATTTCTGCTGAAGTTAATTCATTTCTTATCAACTACTGAGCCATCGCTTTACCCAATGATAACTGCGACACGGTGGCAGATTTGTACACCCGCGATTAACATGAAAGGGAACACAAAAATTTATTTCAAGAGGCTACAATGGCTGAACACACATGTCCCGCATAATGTGTTAAATGAGACAATGTTCAACGGGAAAGCTGCATATGTTACATACTAAGACGCCTGATTTGAATCCACACATCACGAACGGTAATAATTGAAAATAAATTCGGTGTTCCCTCTCATATCGCTTACGTCTGTACAATGTACAAAAAACAGTTCAAATTAAACCATTGTATAACAGAAAAGCAGAAGTAACTGGAGGGGAAGGGGGAGTATACCTAATGATAATCTAGGCGGATATTATTCAGGCAGAGCATTAAAGGCCGAGAGTTGGTTAGTTTAGCGACGCATTTTTCTATTTTTGCGACCGGTGACATTTTTTAGCGACGTGACAAAACAGTCGGCGACATTTTAGTGAATTCGAAGTTAAGGAACTTGCTACGAAAATGACTTTCCAGAACGTGCTTTATTATCCAAAAGCTACAGAGAGGGGGCCGAAATTGGCTGTACGGCGAGCGGGCGCTGTGACCACAATGAAGCAACGGTGTTCGCGGAGGCCGCACGCTGCGTTTAACTGCGCCGAAGGAAACAAGACTCACAGGTGGGTGAGCAACAGCGACGCGTGCATGCGATCTAGGATGCCACGCATGGTGCGCGGCGCACGTTTGGAGGCGATGAGGCGCAGCGGCAGTGGCGAAAGAGGCCGTCACACGCCACAACACGCACGGCCGTCGTGTGCGACGCAACCTGCGGGTTATACGGCGGTGAACTGGCCAAGTTTTCTCCTTCACTTCGCTTCCAGCGGGCCGCTTGATAAATTGCTATCGGCTTCGGGTACATGTGCGTAAAGCGTCGCGCAGACATTAGCGGCTCGATCCCTCCCGCCGTCCCGTCAGAGACGGGGCACGTGGCCCGCTTCTTGTGATCGACTGACGCACTAACTTGACGACGGTATTCCGGGAGAGCATGCTCGTTGGACTAACTTTAGGGAATGACCTAGTCGCGGGTGAATCAATACCTCCTACTTCTCGAGAGAAAAAAAAAGAAAACACCTTGGACGAAGGCGGCAAATGAAAAAGGCAGGCTATAGTACATGTTAGCAAAAAGCTAATTTTTTGCGACCTCTGCCTGTGTTGTTACTGTCCACGGGGACAAAAGTGCAAGCGCGAAGAGAAAATGCGTGTACTTGCCCCTGCTGAAAACGCTTTTCAAAGGCAGTCCGCGTATTTTGAAAAGAAATCGAAATTATTGAAAGCGAATTGTCACCGCGACGCGTTGATAAAATTAGCCTTGATGAGCACAAGAAAGAAGTGGCTTTGTGGCAACAAGTGCGGGAAAGTTAACCTATAAGAGCCGCTCGGGGGCAGCAATGCCTTATTTTTCTTTTTCAGCAACCGGCCGACCTGTGGCACGTTCTTCCTGCCAACGCCTAAACTTTGGCAGAAGGAAAAAGCGCACGATTCAACAACTACACTAGCATTGCACGTGTATGGGTCTTTGCTGCAGCATTTTCTTCTGTTTTAGAGACGGCTCACGTGCTTAGTTTCCCTGAAAACCCTTTCAAGGAACACGATTCAGGACTATATTCAGACTGTCCTTGTTAGGTTATCAGTTCCGCTTCAGTGGAGCAGTATGCGCGCGGTGTCCTCTATTCGATCGTTGCTAATCGAACTCTCAGTTATGTATGCATTCTGAACAGTTAAAGAGTGAAGCCGTTAAAAAAAATTTGAGACATCAGTACTTTTTCTCTCTCTCGTTTCAGTAGTATAAGCAGCTTGCAACGAACTAAAGCAGTAGTCTTTTGTCGAACTCCATATATAGGAGAGCCAATAATCAAAGAAATTATGATCGACATCCAACTTTTAACCCTGTTTATTGTGAATGAACGAAGTGTAGTGTGAGTAAATTTGGGAGTAAAGTGAGGTGTTTGTAGGTGGCTGTTCCAAAGAGAAAAACGAAGCAACGCTCATACCAGTGCACTTGCGGGGTCTTTTGTCCAGCATAACCAGAAATATAATTACTAAATGAGTTACAATAACTCCCGCATCACCAGCTATTTTCAGCAGACAAAAAAAAAATGGGGACCTTCATGTGGACTTTCACTGTCAACTCCAATACTCACGAAATATTAAACGAGGCAGTGGACTGTCGAGACAGACTGACAGACAGACAGAAACACAGACGGAGAGAGAGAGAGAAATAGAGAGAAAGAGAAATAGAGAGAGAGAGAAATAGGGAGAGTTAGATTATATTAAAAGCAGAGAGGCCCAACTGAGACACATTCCTCTAGCCAGCTTCTCTGCGCTGGGGGAAAGGGAAGATGGAAAAGTCTCAGCAGTGCGAGCAGCCGGCTTCGCGAATATGAGCGACAAAACAACACAGAATGCCACTTGCTGTACAGCTGTGCTCACTACGCGACCATTCGCGAATATAGTGGGCGTTTTCGCGAAGACTGCCAAAAATTCTTAAACTCAGAGCACTCGAGACGGAAATACGTATATTTTAGAAACCGGGTTATCTGGTACGGGGGACGCCGAGAAATAGGTTATCTGTTGTAATTTTCTGACTTAATAAATTTCTCACTTAATAATTAAATGCAATATTTATTCCACTTAATTATCGCAGTTACATGACTGCGAACCATGTAGTGTTTCTAGCTACTGAGGACGTGATCTCATATCAGTTTTCAAATCACAGAAATTGTCCTTCTCCTAGCCCTGCATGCAGCTCGAGAAAGTTTCTCACTTCTTTTGCTGGAAAACTAAAACTGAGGCTTGAGGAGGGGAGAAAATCGTGTGCATAAGAAATGTAATCTGTTGAAGTCTTATGACGTCTCCTGTTCTGTACCATGCAAGTCAAAGCCCCTTCCTTACTGTTTTTTCTTTAAAATTCTTGGGTATTACGCGCCAAAACAACTACCTGATTATGAGGCACCCCGTGCGGGGGCCCCCGTATCAATACTGACCAGCTGGGGTTCGTTAACGTGCGCCACTGCATTTCCTTAATTTGACGCGGTGATTACATTGACGTCGCATTCCAGAACATTGGCCAACAGCTATTATGAGCAAACTAGATGTTAACCTAAACGGTCGCAGCGGGCGCGATCATCACTTCGTCAGAAATGGCAGGCACACGTGAAAACAAACAAACAAACAAACAAACCCGCAAACAAACAAAAAGACAGACAAACAGACAAACAAACAAGCAAAAAACCATCCCGATATCATGCGTCACCAAGCAAAGCTCTGACAAGCGCGGTTAAGCAGCTAATGTACTAAGCATCGCTTGGGCGCATCCATGACGTGGTGAGGGAAGCGCACGCCACAAGCCATTATCACCACGTCCAAATAAGGAAGATGCTTTGGCTTTCGTGGTGCAGTCCGGGAGACGCCATAAGACGTCAACAGCTGACGTTTCTGATACACGTGTTTCCTGCGCTCCTCAAGCCCTCAGTTCCGGTTTCCAACCGAAAAAGTGAGAAAACTTCTCATGCCGGAGGGGCTAGGAGAAGGACTTTCTTTCGCGCGATTTAAATGCTGATATGAGATCACCTCATCGATACTTACGAACTTTACATTCTCACGTAAATGCGCTAATTAAATCATTAAATTACTGTATTTACTTAATTAGTGAGAACATTAAGACAAAGAACCTGTTTCCTGACGACAGCCATAACCATAATCAGGTTTCTTAAACATGGCATCGTTATCTTGAGTGGTCTACTTTAGGAAATTTATGGCCAGTTTTCGCGGAAACATCCGGTATTTGTGGCAGATAACTGAACTCAAATATGATAACTGAACTCAAATATGGATGGTTGAACGTCAGCGGGTATACACTGTCGCCGGAGCCGCCGTCTGTGTATCCATTTATACCATGCATACCTTCTCCAGCTCATCGCTTCGGAAGCTATACAGCCAACAGCCTGATCGAAAATTTCTCCGTCTCGCCCGCCCGTATACAGAGGCGACTGAGGGTGTGTATGGGCGAAGCCTGGTGCTGACCTTACCAGGCCTCTGCGCGTAGATCGACTGTCCGGCAGGGGGGAAGCGGCTGTTCATCTGCGATGCCGAGTGGTGCATACCGTCCTCGCAGCGGGCCATGCACTCGGCCGTGTTGGCCAGGTCCTTCATGTCGACCACTTCCTCCGAGTACGCCGCGCGCAGGTCCGGTCGGCCGCCTGCGAGAGCCACACGCCGGGTGATCACACAGCAGCAACTGCAGAGCTTTACCTGAAACTTCCTCCGTATAACGCTTGCTTCCTTTCTCTCTCTCTCTTTTTTTTGTCCCACTTTGCTATTCGGCTTTCCTCGCGCCATACGGTCTGCTACACAGCAATAACCACAATTACTCGATGATGGCAATGTATTTTTAATGCGGGAACATTACTTGGCTGGTCAAGGGTCATGTGGGGGAAAAGTGCGCAGTAATTAGGCATGCAGTGAGAAGTGACTAAATGTCTTAGTTCCGCTTTGGAGCTCTATATGACATTAAGCAAGTGAGTCGTTTGTCTCGGGTGTAGATAAATGAAACTTAGTAGGAATAAAGTGCGTCTTGAAAGAAACATGGTGCAGACAATTCAAAGTTGTGGTTACGTTGGTAGCGGCCGTACGTAACGATAAAATTTGTGCTTGTTGGAGTTCTTCTAGATGCTTGCCGATGATGAAAACATTTTTTTTTATTGACAGGTAATGAGAATTTAGGAAGGGGCCCCTAATTCGGGGCTCCTATGACGTCTTCGGCGATGGCCCATGCCCGTCTGACCAGTGCCTGGAACACCTCGGAGGTGCCGTCGCGAAGGCCGCCTTCCCACTGTTCTGTGGTGAAGGATGCAACAAGGATACGGGCAAGGGATGGAGATGCTTGCAGAATGACTGCAAAGCGTTTCCCGTTTGCAAAATCAAGATGACACATCATAGGATTAATGTTTGCGTTGGGAGCAACAAGCTGGAGACACTTCATAATTGTAGATATATTATGGGCGCCAATTTCTTCTTCATACGATCACAAATGTAACAGATCGATTCGGGCAATATGCCATGATTATTGTTAAAACACTTTTTGTGGCATAAGAAACCCAATGTTAGCAGTTTCTTGCGCGGCAGACCAGGAAATCGCCAAGAGTTGCGACATGAATTTCGTATTGAGACAATTAGTGAATTTTTGAAGGCTCAGAAGGCACCATAGGCCAGGGCGAAAGCTGTTTTGCAAAACAGGATGCCGATATTTCAAGCAAAATGAAATCGGCTGACGCTACAGATTACCGGCTACAGCATGCAGTGATGGGAGTGTAGACAAAAAAAAAAAAAAAACTTGCAACTTAAAGCAACCACTCGTACGTAGTGTAAGCAGATGTATGACAAAGCGACAGAACGATTACGCCAGCGCATTGCCGCTATAACCGCTCCTATTGCGTGAAAACACAAGCTACAGAGATTCAGCTGCGCGATTTACCAATGTTCACTGTCGGGAGTTTAGTATTTGCCCAGGAATCATGTCTGTGGCAGACCGTCTAACGACAGCCAGCGTCAGCGCGCACCATGCAAAGCCGGTCAGAAGGTCAGACGGTCAGGCATGGCGAGAACGCCAGCCGCGAATTTCTTCCTTTTTATTGTTTGATCTGTTGATTGAACCGCTGTTCATTTTCATTAAGGAGCCTCTCTCTCTCTTTCTCACTGTATAGGGTCCAAAGTTCCGAGTTGCAGAGCATAAAGTGAATGGACACGCATTGCAACAGTTCGTTGCAGCTTGACGTCGTGTGAGTTTATAGCTGCGCTGAAAGCGGCAGCACAGCGATACTGCGTCTTCGACTTAATGCACGCGCCGCGTTCATGTTTCGGACAACGTTATCCTTCCTCCACGACGTACAGTGCATGTGACAAAGCTTCTCGCGCATGAAATTAATCCAAATTGTCAACCGCAGCTCAACTCAGACGAAAAGATGCACCGCACACATTCATTAGAAGGGGCTCGGGTTTTGTAGTATACCCGAAGCAGACAAACGCAGCATGCAGGGAGCTGCAGGCTGGCGTTTTCGCCGCGCCCCCTGTGCAGCTTGTCCTGGTCTGTTATATGCGTCTTTGTCTAAATCATTCGCGCTTAGTTTTCCAGTCAACACATCTAGCTCGACAGGCTTATTTGGGTTAGTGCATTTCAATGACACAACGGCACGGCTGAGGCAAATGCCGAAATAAAATCAAATCGCAGTGTTATCGCTAGTTTGATATTGGTATTAATGCACTACAATGGCGGGAGCCACCTACGTTTTATTTAGCTGTGGGGTATAAAGTTCCACTTGCCACGCACCGTGGTGCGCTAGTTGACAATAGAGGCCAGCAAATTTTATCGCTCTTTCTCTTGTAGCCTTCCTGCAGTTTGAAGCGACAAAAAAAAAAAAATTTGTTCGCCACTGGCACCCCACATGGGTGAGGTGAAATAACACTGAAATAACACTGCGCCGATCGTTGGCAGCTTTCTTCCTTCTTTTTATTCGCTTGGGTTGCAAAGACGCATAACGTCAGTATGAAACTAAATATGAGAATGTAGGAAGTTTTCCATTTTACATTTGCCAAAAAAAAAGTGGCTTCGCCAGTTTGTCGAGGATAACGCACATTGAATAAGTGGTGTAACGCTATTGCTTTATCTGAAGCCTTGTTGATTCAACTCTTACAACTTTGTGAGTCTACCTTCGGCAAGACTCTTCACCAGCGACTGATCATATATAGGATCTCGTTCTCATTTTCGTGCGGCGCTGAACACTTCTCGAGTGCTAGGCTTTGAATAGCCGAAGACCCGTCATGGTCTTTTGAGGGCGTTACCTGCAGCGCCACTGTGCCCCGACTACATGGAAAATGCACCATTACAACTATCGGAGAGAAATTTCTTGTGCTGGAGGGCACTTTAGTAAAGCGTACCAACGCCACCGGCAGGTTCACACAAACGAGACAGCCAGTGTTGATGCAGAGAGCTGCGCAGCTGCCTTCCGCGTGCATTCACTTGGTGCGTCGTGGTCTGGCCGAATGGACCGCTTAGTTCATTCAACACATCTAGAAACTACTGCCATCGTCGCTGATCTACGAAGGCTGAAGGCCTATTACGCACAAGATGGCGTGGTGCTCAAAGCACCCCAACGGCCATAGGCGCAACATTTTCCTCTTCCCAGGGATATATATATATATATATATATATATATATATATATATATATATATATATATATATATATATATATATATATATATATTTAAGAGTTGTTCACTGAAGTGACGGCCTTATATAATAATTTACAAGACCTCACAGTAGGAGACAGGTAAATTTCACAGCCTGAGTCCTCTCCCACCACCAAGAATCAAGAATCTGGCGTTTCTCGGTGGTGTAATCTTCCTTCGCGTGATTGTCGTATACATCGCTATAACTAATACTGCTTCGCCTTTCCGGCGAAACTGCAGCTTCTCTCTCTCTTCCTTTTTCTTTTTCTATGAGTCCGAGTGTAAGCGCTGCTGCGCATGACTGCTGTTGATTCTGATTTAGAGTGAATCCAGCTTGGCCTCATTTCGATTACTGAGTGAATTATACAGGGTGCCCCAACTAACGTACACCAAGACTTAGGAACCAGAGGACCTGCGTTACTCGAATAAAACCTAGTGCATATTGTTTCCAGTACAGCGGAGTAGCCGCGAGTAACTCTTTCGTTCCTGAAATTTAATTCGATAATTGCAATTAATTATATAATTCGAGAAGTACTCTCCTATTGGCAAAGTGTCAATGAGGCATTTGTATATATAGGCACCCCCAAATGACGTCTAACTGCTGTGTTTTTCCGACTGGCAAACAAACCCCATGAAATATGAAAAGTACCACGTGACTGCGCTTCCACCCGCATCATAAAGTAGCGCCCTCAAATAAGCTGATTGAAAGCAACTGCATTGCCTGTCGCAAACCCGAAGAGACAGCGCAACGCCTTGATAATAGTACGGAAGGAGCACTAACGACAGGTTTCGCAGGTTTGCAGTTATTTCTTCCTCTCTACGTCACACTTAGTATCCGTGCCTCAAGGTCGACTGATCACGTTGATAGCAAAAGCCCCCTTGATAACGCGGCCGAAGCGCCGCTCTTATCACGCACGAATCGCGAAAAGCGTTGTATTAGGCATCACATGTTTCAAAAGCCTGGCTTTGCTCGCATCTCATCGACAGAGTGCGCGCGCAGATATATTTCGTGCCAGAAACTTGCTTAGGACCAAAGCCAAATTAAAGTTACGGTTTTAGTCTTCATGAGAGTGTATACGTGCTGCAAAAACAGGTTCACGGCATAAAATAAAAGCGAAATAAACAGACCGGGAAGCGACCCACGTGTTGAAAAAAGGCAAGACCGATGCGTTCAAGAAAGTAAATAACCACTTCTAAGTGAGCTGAATTGCAAATCGGGACGCCTGAAGATAAAAAAAGAAAAAAAAAAACCGAAAGAAGACATCAGATTTCAGTGCGCCCTTGTTATCTATGAACTCGTAAGCGCCGTTGAATGACAGCTGCTGCCTAGAGGACGTGTTAGAATAGGTCTCCTTCTTCAGCTACGCAGTACTGAGTCCGCTTTATCACATCTTCAGTGGCTTTCTTGATGAGCTCGCGACGCTGAAATTCTATGGCAGACATCCGTTATCCTTGTCTCGAGCTAATCTGACGTCCATCTCGAAACCCTAAAGAAAGAAATCGAGCGGATAGAGGTCAGGTGACCTATAGCCGGCCAATTTAGAGGCCCATGCCTTCCAATCTACTGCGCATGAAAAGTCGCACCCAGCAAGTTTCGTGCTCGGCTGCTGCTGTGCGCCGATGCCCCATCTTGCTGATACCAGAGAAGTGGAAAATGTGACGTCGGGACTTCGCTGAGAAACTCATCCACCACTCCTTTAAGGATTTCAAGGAATGAACCGTCGGGATTAACCCAGTGATAAACTGGGCCGCACGTTTCAGTTTCGCTGGTTAACCATCTTAATGGAGTGCTTGGGTGGTGATTTTTTTCTTTATTTCCTTCATTTGGTTCTGGCTAACTCAAAAGGAGTCTGTTCGAGGGTGCTGCTTTATGATACGGGTGGGTGCGCAGTCACGTGGTATTCGCCATATTTCGCAAGGTTTATTTCATCATCATCATCAGCCTGGTTACGCCCACTGCAGGGCAAAGGCCTCTCCCATATTTCTCCAACAACCCCGGTCATGTACTAATTGTGGCCATGCCGTCCCTGCAAATTTCTTAATCTCATCCGCCCACCTAACTTTCTGCCGTCCCCTGCTACGCTTCCCTTCCCTTGGAATCCAGTCCGTAACCCTTAATGACCATCGGTTATCTTCCCTCCTCATTACATGTCCTGCCCATGCCCATTTCTTTCTCTTGATTTCAACTAAGATGTCATTAACTCGCGTTTGTTCCCTCACCCAATCTGCTCTTTTCTTATCCCTTAACGTTACACCTTAAGGGATAAGAAAGAGCAGAAAAGGTTTATTTATCAGTCCGAAAAAATTGGTACGCTATTAGTACGTCGCTGAAAATACCGCAGTTATATGTCCCTTGACTGTGCCTACAAATGCCTCGATCATTGACACTTCGATAATTATGACTTTACGTCTCGAGTTCGATAATTAATTACAATTACCTAACTAAATCTCACTAACAAAAAATTACTGGCAGCTACTCCACTGTACTGGAAACAATATGCACTAGGTTTTCTTCGAGTAACGCATCCTGTATATATTTATGACCTCTGCATAGAAGCGACGATGTTTCGATCCCTAATAAATGTTGTAAATTATTAGAAATATTTTTTAATGAGTCGTTAGCTGGAGAGAGAAGCGATACTGAGACACATATCAAACGCGTGCATTTCACACGCCGTTGGTAAGAGACTCTGCCAAAGGTGTCATTAAAGTCTACAGGTTTTTTTTCAAGGTCAAAAAATCACGGAAAGCATTTTGAATCGAGGTGAACATACAGCAACATATTCATTCTCTAGGCATAAGCTATCCATACCTTTAGAAATAATTGTTAATTGGCTACCTCCTTCTATTTAAAGATATAATAAACTTTGTCCCGTGTATATATATAAATATGTCGTGTATGTGCATGGTGTTTACAGTGGAAATTTAAAACAATGTTGAAGTGAGAAAATACGGATGAGGCAGCCGCCGCTGTTACTTCTAATGTGCGTGTTCTCCTATTGGCAGGATTTGCAGAAATAAAGCAAAGTATGAATTAAAATCCGTGCACGTCCGCGCCAACAATGACGCAGTAAGCTATGAGCCACAATAAAATTTTAAGCGAAAAGGTCGAGGCAAGTTAAAAGAAACCTCAAATGATGTGGGTAACAAAACCCTGGCAACAGCACGTTAGGTGGGGAGGGAGGGAGTAGGCTTTGGCATCGCCGGGGGAGATGGTTCAGCCCCCCCCCCACCCCCCTCCTCCCTTAGAAAACTCCGGAGGGTGCTCAAGCCCCGGAGCCCCCCCGTAGTCGGCGCCTATGACAACGGCTATGTTGTAGCCTGCCTCACGACAAACTTTCCATGCGCTTTCTATACTTCTTTACCTCTATTTTTTTTTCATTCGCCCTTCCTACAATACAAGGTAGTCAACCGGTCTTAAGTACTGGTTAACCTTCTCGCGTTCATTTAACCCATACTCTTTCGCTGTCTCTAAACAACATCTCGCGCTGCCGAAAGTCCTCGGGCGCAGGAGCTCGAAGGTGAAATTTCAAAGGTTTCAGTCTCTCCTTGGGATTGAGGGAAGTGAGAAATCTCACGCTCATGCACGCGAAGCGCTGTCATGTGCCCCGAAACTGAGAGCCCCGAAGAAAGTGCAGCGCAGAGAGGACACGATTCGCGATCATATTTGGACGCTTTCCTAACCACCACGTCAACCCTGCGCGGTCAAAGGACTTGCTTGCGAAGAGGCTACCCATCTGTACCACGTTCGCTTATTTAACACGGGACAGCCGACTTTGCTTTGTGCCTTATGTGGATATATTTGGGCGATGTTGAACACGTAATCTAGACATGCCCGCAGTTCTATGTGTAAAGAAACACGCTGATTCACAGTTTAAAGAAGGGTCTTCTCTGCGCGAGCTCCCAAGCCGTAGAGTTCTCTTAAAAGCTTGAAGTGATCAAGAAAGTAGCTCTACGCCTGTTGATTGCCTTCCTTCGGGACATTGCATGCATCTAAGTTTGGCAAAACACCTGCGCTAAAATGTGTGATATGCCGAGCCGCAACAATAGATAGCCAAGCACACCAGGCTAACAACGCCTGTTGCTGCTCCACCGCCACAAGAACCGCTAGAACTTATTTCTCGTTGATTTTGCTGTGAAACCGCGCAACATGCAGGTCACCTTCAAGTGTCGTGGAACTGAACCAGGAAGATGTCTTATCTTAGTTTCGTGGACTTGCATCGGTGGGTGCAGGTCTCGCTGAGCGCACTTTTGTGGCAACGTTGTAACAGTGCGCATTTGGGCCGACTTAAGTTGACTGATGCATTGCATGAACGAGATCGCGCAGAACTTCACCTAACGTGGCTGTGCGGATGACTTTGCACAAACATGCCTGCTGTAACGTTCGGGAGACCAACCGGGTACGTACGACACACATGTAATAAATTTTAGCATAAACCGTCCAATCTATCTGTTTTCATACATTAGCGGGAACCTCCCGCGTATCGTTGGGCACTATGAACGTCGAAGTGACCCCTTAGAGACCCCCCTCCCCCCCTGCCCCGCCCCAAAAAAGAAAATAAGCGTTTTATATTATTTTCTTTCACACCGTATAGCGTCCTTTGCGTGTACCAGGAATTTCCCGTAAATTAACTGCGAAGAGCGTAAGCCATGCAGACATTTAAATTGCGGTACTTATCGCAAAACACTTCAGAGTTGGCGCATTCAATTTACCTCCGGACGTCCTGCAATGACTAACCAGGCGCAGCTCCTGCTTCACGTGCTTTGGTTAACCAACTAAACACTTTTAAAAAATTCGCTTAGTCACACTATGGTTCTTCTCCTATTTCTCTTCCAGAAACTGGAAATTAAGAATTGTAGCAGAGGCCAGTTCAAAATGAGCGTTGGGATATCGGATAGGCTTTGCTCCCATCTTAAGAAACAGCCCCAGTATAACGACATCGTTCATTCAACGCATGTTCAACCGAGCTTAAAGCTGAAAGGATCATTTACGATTAAAACCGAGTTCTAGGTGACAGAGTATCAAGGCAAACTCCTGGTAGCTTCCGTCGCGCTGCCGAATGTAGACGGTTTTAAGGTCCGAACTTTGTGGTGCGCGACAGTGGTTGCGCAAAAAAAAAAAGTCATTTATTAGTAATGTATGCAGCTCTTACGTCTCGAGGCACCACCTCGAAGGCTGGGGGCCGCACCGGACGTCGTGCCCTTTTTACATCACCTGCGGGCTTCTCAACTCGCGCAGAAATTTCAGCACACAAGTATTTTGCATCAAACGACCATGTAAATGAATGGTAGACGTGGGGAAAGCTGAATACGTTATCGCATGCTAAGTAGAGGAACGCAACAGACGTTTAGGCACCGTAAAATTTGCAATCAAGTAAAAAAGACAACAACAAAGAAACATGAAAACCAAGGATAAGGGATTTCGTCACGAAAGGAAGAACTTATATCGTGTTTTGCTAAAACGAAAGTGAAAGCATCACCTATAAACTGGGAACGCTTATTGTACTCTCAACTCGATATCGTGTGATGAGCACTGTCGCTTGCAGGCCTCCTTTCGTTTATCATGATGCGCGTGAACCTGCGATCCCACACTCTTATTTGTAACACGCCGGTGTTAAGTGCGGCCCCTTTCAAAGATTCCCAGGCCACTTTGCGCGTGACCTCAGAAGTGCTGTTGGGCTGTCCGGTGAGGGATCTTGTCGATTTGTGTTCTAAACTCGTTGGAGGGCAATGACGGGAGTTCTGACCCTTAAAAAAAAGTTAGCGAGCGAGCGAGCGAGCGAGCGAGCGAGCGAGAGAGAGAGAGAGAGAGAGAGAGAGAGAGAGAGAGAGAGAGCGCAGGCATATAACTTGCGCGCAAACGCGTTGCCCGGAGTCCACACTGCTCACTTGCCTACGCACTTCTACAAAAGTGGTTGAAATATTTGTGACGGAACGCACGAGCTCTCGCTACTTACGGGGCCTTGTCATGAGCACAAAGGTGTAATCACTGTAAAACAGACTAGTTAAGGAAGGTACAAAAGCGTCTAAGCCCCAACCTGCATGACCTGAGCTGTTGTCACGCTGTGTACTGGGGTTTCTGTCAAACTTTCGTTGCTACAATGACTCTTGTGAAGAGGAACGCCCCTGGATAAACTTTTATAGGCTTCTGAGTGCTTGTAATGCCACAGGAGCCCTTCCATGTGAACCGGCGGCACAGTTCTTGTCACTCGCAAAGCGGCTTAAAAATTTTTGACAATAGGGAGCTTTAGAAATAGGAGACCGAAACAAAGCTACGGGATGCTATCGACGTGCGAACAAAAGAACGCAAAGTAAATACAGAAGAACGTAAAAGCCGTACAAAGGGGCTTTGGTTTTTGGGTGCAGAAAGCCGCTTGGGGGCTCAGTTTCTAAATGTGACTGATGGCTGAAGTCCTATAGAGGGGAGCGACCCCAAAGGTATGTAGCACTTGCTTATTTTTGAAAGATGAAATACAAGCTAGTCGAAAAATCCGCGCTGTTCATAATCACCAGCAAACATGCCCGTGGAAGCGTGCTGAGCGAGTGAGGTCCGACTCGCTTCATCAGCGCGTTCACGCACGGTCATTCCTTAGCGCTCACATGAGGGGATAGCTATACGGCGTTTGTTTTTCGCGGCTGTAAGGCAAAGGGATGGTCACTCGCTCGGCACTGAGCCGGCTGGCCACGTGTCCGTAGTGACCAGTCACATTCAAGTCTGCTACCCATATCCTCAATTATGACGCCACTGTGAGTGGCTGGTGTGAAAGTAAGTGTAGTTCTGGTGAGTGCGAGCACACGCTATAGTGTATGGGAATAGCGGAGTAAAATATTGCTGAATTGATGTAATACACTGACACCTAATTTTTAGTATGTTTGAGAATATTTGTCTTTATTTTTTTCCCTTTGAGAAAACGTGGTAAGAAGTTGGATAGATAGATAGATAGATAGATAGATAGATAGATAGATAGATAGATAGATAGATAGATAGATAGATAGATAGATAGATAGATAGATAGATAGATAGATAGATAGATAGATAGATAGATAGATAGATAGATAGATAGATAGATAGATAGATAGATAGATTATTTGAAGGAAGGCAGAGAGGTCGGCCTGAGCTAACGCGGTCTAGCCTGCAGTATGCCATTGTAGCCTGATTTAATGTTGGCCTTTAGCACTTCCTTACTGCAGGCTTTGTATTCGATGCGATCATCGCTATGTTACGAGTAACATCCGCCTTGCTGGACCTGAATGCTGCCAAATCTTTTCGTCTTCATGTTTCATTTCTGTACCCTGAAATTTACTTAACAGATTAAAACTTCTCTTAATGAGGCATATAAACAGTGTTCGTCGTTGAAAGCAAGTTGGGGAAAAATATGAAGTTGCGTGGCCACCGATGATTGGAGAATGTACAATAGTGACGCACGCGTAAAGATTTGTACAAGAGTGCAAAACACCCTGGTAAAGGCAAACGCAGAAGGCCTGTGTACATCGGCCTTCTTTTATAAAAGCGGATTCGCGTCTAATTCATACGTTTATAACAAAACCATCGCTGCTTTCTTTCAATGTGCGCGTCTACTGCGTACTTTCTGCTCAGTTCTTTGTATACGACAGCACCGAGCATCGACGCACTCACTCGCTTGTAACTAGCCAGTTTGGGGCGTTGGGCTGTGCCCCCTAAAGGGCTGCAGAAAATAGCACCTCTTCTTCTTCACGATCACTCTTCCTCTCTCATCATTCACGCGGCTTCCCTCATTTATAGAACGAGTGACTCAGGCGTTATGTGCAAATCCGGGATTCGAAAACGCGCTAGTGCCCGACGGCCCATACCCGCTAATCGACGTGCGCGGTGAATCGGTTCAAGTCGTCGGCGTTAGATGGCGACAGACGTCTGCAGCTGCGATGCTGACGCGCGCTTCCGATCATAGAATCTGCGCACATGCACGGCCACAGCCCTGGAGATTTCTCCTTAAGAAAGTCAAATCATGACGTTCGTTAACAGGCCAATGACTTCGTACGTCATATTCATCAATAGCCGAGTGAGGTGTCGTACGTGAAAAATCAAATTTGTGGGGATCATAATCGACAGAGACCTACCTCTCTTGTAGTTCCCATGCGAGATATTTCAAGAAGCGGTTTACGGCTGTTTTTAACCTTCCTATTATTTATTTTTTCACCAGGATGAGGGTTAATTTTGTGCAGGCTACGCTTCCGTTGTATAACGCTCATTTTACGGATTTCTGCGGCCCATCCTTCCTGAGAAACAAAGTACGAGTGCAACTAACCTCCACACAATCGGCAGCATCCAAGCTCAGGCTCTCAGAAACTTAGTTACATGCGGACCGCCGCCTACGGCAGGAACTGTAACGATGCCTCCGGATCAGCCAGTTACCACACACGTTGCTGTTGAAATAATGCAAGCGTATGTCAGGCGTTTAACCCGAATTCCTCGTCATTATCTCAGCCTTCCAACAAGAAGAAGAATACGCACAACGTTCAGTACGACTGACTCTGCACATTGAGCTTCGATTACACCGGGCTTCGCGCCAGCGGCAAGACCGTTGCGTCTTAGCTGACCTGTGTGCGCCTTGAAATTTCTTCTCCTTTATTAGATATGAAACATGGGAAGTTTGGCCACAGGATGAACAGGTGGTCCCAAAATCTTAGCTAAGAAAAGCTAATAAAATCATAAAACAATGTGAAAATTTAATAAGAAATAACCGAGCAGAACAGGGCAAGCTCCATTGATCACAGAGAATATAGATGCAGAGAGAGTGAAAAGTTAGAGAGATAGAAAAAAAAAATTATGAGAGCACAAGAACAACCCAACCACGGGAATACAGTAAATTAAAAATGCATAGAACTACTGTTCACAAAAATGTTTATCAAGTCACCGTCTACGAGAACATCCCGTATATAGAGACTTGAGAGCTAATTTTTGTTTGCTGGGGCTCGATCAGGGTCCAAGACTTTATGCACAGAGAACGGGTGTGTCTAAACAGAGTTTAGACGACTTTGGAAGTTCCCTCGTTGCTGTTCATGTCGTGGGCACTCAGTGAGACAGCTCCCAACAGGAGCTTCCGTTGTGTTACAGTGCGGCACTAAGATGACGGCCTTTTCTTTATATATGATGCAAGAAGTAAGACGTTGAGCAAAACAAGAACAAGGTGAAAGCGGGAGCCAGCGTTTCGACAAGGGGACTTGTCTGTTTCAAAGCGACATATGCTTTCCTCGGCACCATATATATAGCCAGGGTTCTTCTAAAGGGGAGAGGGGATAAGGTGGGCGAATGCGGCAACGAGCGAAGGTGTGTTAGCGGCGAGGGCGTAGAAGTGTGAATAAAGGAGTGCTGTTCACAAGGCCGGTGACACGGCCGTCTGTCAGCCACGTGTCAGCGGCCGTGTGTCAGCCGGCCTGTCAACGGCGTGCACAATACGTAATAGAGGTAATAGATGGGTGCTGTGCACGCCGTTGACACGATGCATTTTCTTCATATCGTTTCGCGTCTGTTACACCATCGCATATATTAAATTACAATGCCCTCAGTTCTGAATAAGCTGCCTAGAATAATAGATATTAATGACTCAATGTCACAAGAACATATAATTCTGTAGCTTTTTAATTACATAAGTGACCATTCACTAATGTTTCACATCTAACAAGCATGTGTTCATACCGACATTGTATAAAGGCGTGTGCCAATAGCGTGTTTTATTTGATAAATAACTCTCTGATCTTGTGATAAAGGTATTTTGCATTGATCTCATTATACCCCCCAGAACTTCTCTACAGACAAGATTTATGTTTATAAACAAGAAATGTATGACGTCGCTAGCGCACGGGCTTAATAAAAGACAAACACTTTTGGTATTTCTTGTCGAGCCACTTCAATTCGTGGCTACAATAATGTGCGGCTTTGGTAGTTTTCCTGTACGACGATAAAAAATTCAGGGCCGATATAATCACGCGCGCCGGCCCGAACAAGAAGGTTCGTGGTGGGCAACGGTAGGCACCTATATGTATGTGGCCTGGAGCAGATCTGTTGCTCTACATATGAAGGTGCTTTTTGTTGCATCATCTAGTAAAAAAATGTGCTTACATGTGTTTTTATCGTATGCTGCTGTTTTTTTTTGCAGAAGCTTATTTTTATTACGCTGTACTATTTTACTTCCTAATGTCGACACGGTGATGTGGAAGTTGTCAAAATGCGAAGAAATTGTAATAACAAAGGTCTAATGTAGATATATAAGTTGTCTAACATACATGATAAACAAGTGCACAATTGTTGGTGGTAATGAAGTTGGCTGGAGCGGTAAACGCAAATTCAGTCATTTCGTTCTAAAATAAACGAAAATGAACAGTTGAGAAAATAGAAAGATGTAATGAAGGCGTCTATTGCAAGACGGCAAAGCGCAAGGAAAGTTAACTTCAAAGAAAGTCGTCGTCAGTCAAAACATATCCGCGTTAGTTTTGTAGCTTCCGGAGGATTGCGCGGAGTTTCGCATTTTCTTTTCCAGCTTCCGGGGGGCTGCTGGAGAAACCGTCGCTGAAAACAGCCTAAAAATTGCGTTAAGAGAGTTTGAACCGTTCTGAATCATCAAATTAAACATACCAAAAGGCGAAATGAACAGCTTGCAAAGGTGCTGCTGGGCGTCAAGTTAGGAAAGGAAAAAAAAAAAAAGAGGAGTCTGGGGTTTTACGTGTCAAAATGACGATCTGATTACGAGGCACGCCGTAGTGATGGACTCCGGATTGATTTTGACCACCTGGGGTTCTCTAACGTGCATCTAAATCCGAGTACATGAGCATTTTTTTTTTTCCATTTCGCCCTTAACAAAATGCGTCGGCCGTAGCCGAGGTTGAACCCTCGACCTCGGAACTTAGCAGGGCAAAAAAAAAAAAAATTAAGTTCTGGGGTTTCACGTGCAAAAACCACTTTCTGATTATGAGGCACGCCGTAGTGGAGGACTCCGGAAATTTTGACCACCTGGGGTTCTTTAACGTGCACCTAAATCTAAGTACACGGGTGTTTTCGCATTTCGCCCTCATCGAAATGCGGCCGCCGTGGCCGGGATTCGATCCCGCGACCTCGTGCTCAGCAGCCTAACACCATAGCCACTGAGCAACCACGGCGGGTTAGCAGGGCAACGCCATAACCACTAAGCTACCGCGTCGGGTAAGGACTGCAAAAGGCATGCAGTAATAGCGTACGACAAGAAAAAAGTAAAGTTTCACAATTTTAATCATGATCAATATGCATCTACTCGTTCACAAGAGAGAGAGAGAGAGAGAGAGAGAGAGAGAGAGAGAGAGAGAGAGAGAGGGAAAGAGAGATGTAGGAAAGGGACGGATACTCTCTTGCATTCATATTGTGGTGACGGCGTTGATTCAATACAAGGTTCTAAGTGAATCATTATGCCAGAAGCTCTCCCCCAATCAAATTTATTAACTTGTTTATTTTTCTAATTGCTTCTCTGTGCAATAAATGACTTCTTATCACGAATAATGTGGCACCACCTACCGACAGCGTACGGTCAGAAAGAAAAATGAATTGAAAAAGAAAATCTACCGTCGACGGAATGCTGAACGTTTTCTCTTAGCAAATGCGAGCAATTCAATGCGAGAACCTTTTTTTTTCTCAAATGCAACAAAACGTCATCATATTGTGGCACAATACGAAAGTAACGCCACAAAATCAAGCACCCCGTGTTCCGATTTCTCCTACTTCTGCCAACATGTATAATGTTTAGGGCCTGTTAGAACACCGCCTCAACAATTGTGCAGACACGTCCTATGTTGCGCTATAGCACGTAAAATTGGCGCCGTCCACTCAGAAATCACTCCCACTACCACCCACAGCTTTCATGACGGCAGTGCAATGGACGCCGCGGAACAACAACGGTCTGCGGCGAGGCGAGAAGACAGCGTTCTGTGCTCACAGTGCCTGTCGGCGCAGAGGGACTCCCTGGAGCAGAGGATGCAGCCAACGACGATGACGATGAGCACCACGCAGCTGGAGACGAGGATGGGCACCAAGATCTCCAGGTCGGTCATGCTAGGCAGTGACGAACGCTTGGGCTGCGACGAGGTGGCCTCCACCGAGGCCACGTCTGCAAAGGGGACCACGCATGTGTGAGCGGCCATCGTTGCCTACTCTCGCCATGAGTCACACATTTGTCGTGTCTGTCACGGCAGAGAGAATCTCCTCGTGGATGTATATATACTCACGCGCGGTCCCATTGGGAGTGGTGAACTCGTATTGGGCCTCGGTGGCGCCCGCCGTGGAACGGGCCACCACGTGCACGTGGTACGTGGCGCCGGGCGTCAAGTTGCGCAGCAGCAGCTGGGTCTGGTTGGCCGGCAACCCTTCGGCCACCGTGGCCCAGGCCTGCGCCGCGCCCTGGCGCAGCTTCACCGTGAAGTCGAGCAGCTCGCAACCACCGCTCTTCCAGCTGCGCAGGCTCAGGCTGGCGTGCCGCTGAGAGGCCTGTATGAACTCCTCCTTGCTCGGCGACAGCGGCGCTGCATGGGGGCACGTGAACATTAGCTTCGCCGCACTGGTGAAGCCGCTGAGCAGCTGACAAAACAAGCCGATACGATAGCGCGCCACGTCTCTTTTCAAGAACTCTTACTATACAGAAATTTACTATACAGAAGCGAGACTAACACACACCGGCGACTGATACTGATGCAATCATCGAAGTTCCGAATTAGAATCAGTTGTAAGTCCCCATCTTCCAGAGGACGACACGCAGTGAATGAAATAAAAGAAATGCATTCATGCGCACCCGGGGCTGTAGTGTTTTATTCTGACACGTTCTCCTTCAATGTACCTTGCGGCAAATCGACTAGACCACGAAGAATAACTTCTTGTCGTATCCTGAGAACTCCCGGTGCCAAATGTGCTAACACCCGGCCGCTTTAAAGATGAATGAGATGAAAAGAAAGCGCAAGGAAGAAACAAAAGTCGGCTCGGAGTCTCAACAAGGATTTTACAACGCGCTGAGAAGTAAAGGAATACCACCTATATCAGCTAGCGCGCAAATCGCTGCTAACTGGGGGCAATCCGACTACGAAAAAAAATGCAAATAACGAACAACGTGCACAACCACTAAATTTACCATGTTTGGTTTTATCACCTCGATATGGAAAACACATTCGTGTCTTACAGGGTAAAATTCTGAGGTGATATCAACCTGCTTATGCAGTATTAATCTGATAAGATGAGATAAAATAGTTCAACTGATATTATATCAATGCAAGTGGTTATAATGACTACATTGTTGTTGCGCCTTTTGCATAGGTATTATGATAACTTATCAAGACTGCCTCTTTATTCGAAGCGACGGAGATGCGTTGTCAGAACAACTGGGGCATTCAGCTGTATAAGTTTACCTGGCTCAAAGCAGCTGGGATTGGGCCAGTGCAGCTTTTCTAGAGATGGACAACAAGGTAGGTAGCAAATTATTATGAGTGTGCGAATATCAATTTTTGAGACCGAAATGAATACGAATCAAATAATGGCAAAAAATAATCGTACCGAATATCGAATAACTTTTTAATATTGAACAATCCTCTTACCATTAATGTTGGCGTCCCAGTATTCGCTACATTATCAAGTTTCTATCATTGCCCTGCAAAATTACCGAGTACGCTTTAGCAAAAGCTCCAATGGAGCATTAAAAAAAAATAATCGAGTTCCTTCGGAGCATACATGGTTGCGCATTATCAGAAGGAAGATTTAAATGGTGGCATCTATATTGTAGTTATATTGTCGCTGGAGACAGTGCCACTCTTGCACCAAATAATTGTGCAATCGAGCACATTCAGGATTATTCTCAAGAGAGCACACAGTTGCACCACCGATGATGAGTACCAAACAATACCCATTGCCATATGTCATGTCTGAGCAAAATTCCAGCGCCATTGATTGCGGTTCAGCTGAAGCCGTCGCGATACCGGAGCGACGTAGCCTGTTCACGTATCTTCCGGCTGATTAAGTCCTCTCTGGCAGGTAATGGTGAAATTTGCTTCATTTTTCTTTAGACTCATGATTGATCGTCCACACCTGGCAATGATAAGTATTCAAAAACTGTGCGAAAATATTCACATTTGCGAATAATGACTGTTCGATTCGAGGACCAAGTCAAATAGGTCAATACTCGATTCGTTATTAGAAAGTATCGAATATTTTCGCACCCTTAAAATTATGCCACAAAACGAGGTTCACGGCCACATCAGTTGCTGAAGTATCATTCCTCCAGTTAATATATCTATATCTATCTATCTATCTATCTATCTATCTATCTATCTATCTATCTATCTATCTATCTATCTATCTATCTATCTATCTATCTATCTATCTATCTATCTATCTATCTATCTATCTATCTATATATATATATATATATATATATATATATATATATATATATATATATATATCTTGGCTGTGGCCTACATATTTGGACGTATACCAAGTTCGCTCCTAGTTACGTGTAATTACCGCATATTTATCGTTCCCTTGCCCCTCTCCTTTCATTTTCCTCCCGACTTTCTTTCACGCTCCTTCCGGCAATATTTCTCCATTAAAAGTAAGCGAGGACGCGTTGTCGAGCTAACACTGAAAATCCTTGCACATAAAAGGGCCGGCGCACTACGTGTCATGCACAGGTATTGTCCGAGGGCTAACTTGGATGAGCAGCCACGCAGCGACGTGGAGGCATAAATTTCAATTACTGTATCCATACTAAGAAAGAAAAAAGGAAACGACGACATCGGCTTAATGCTGAAACACTGTAGACTACAACGGCAGGAATTTGAAAGCATAGCGGCATACCTAAACCTCCGATCCGTTTATGCGTTTTATCTTTGTACGATTTCTCACCTTTATTCTGCAGGCACACCCCTGGCAGAATACAGTAAGCTGCACGCTTCCTAGATATAGTGTGCAGATTCCTACATCCATTTTAACTTTGTCGACAGTCGTTAAGAGTTCGAAACTGGGTTGTCTTTTTTTTTTTTCGGTCCGTTCCGTTACGTCATTTCAACCTTCTCACCGTTTACGGCGAAAGGAAACCTTGCACACCGCCACCACCACCACTGGCGATCGAGCTCGTGCCATTACAGCAATGCGCATGTGAGAGCCGGACTTGCTAAGCATTGAGCGAATGCGCAACATTGTGCGTGGTTTGCATAGCGTGTGCGACGCCGGCTTGGAGGGTGTTGGCATCGGTGAATGCGTATCGGAGGCAACAGCAGGCAGTCAGCCCATGCAGCCCAGGTGCCCGAATGAATGAATGAATGAATGAATGAATGAATGAATGAATGAATGAATGAATGAATGAATGAATGAATGAATGAAGTGTGCGACAAGTAGCAGTCACTTCCAGCGCGACTTCAAGCGCCGCAGTCATCCTCGACGTTCATCTTGCAAGTACAGTTCTTCGCTGTGCCGGATGCCAGTCAACAAAGTATCGTCACCGTCGGCATGCCTGCCTTGTTTTCGTTGTCTATCATCATCATGCCGTCGCCGTCGGTGTTGCCGTCACGCCGTCTCAGGGGTTGTGGTGATGTCGTCGTTGTTGCACACACGCGTGGCGGAATCCCGCGCGGGATCGCAGGAGCTTTGTACAGAGCTGGGAGCGTTGGAGGTATAGTCAGAGGAGAGACTGCTGTCGCAATAGATGAGTTGGAAGCAAGAGGAATCGCCAAAAGCTAGCGATTTATAAAAATTCTTATTTCACCCTTTTCAACGACAAGGAACGTTGCGCACGCGTACAAGAACCTCAGATGGTCGAAATTAAACCGGACTCCTCCCCACTACCGCGTCTCTCACAGACCGTGTGCTCCTCTTTAAACTCCATGACTCAAAAAGAAAAGAAGAAGATAAAAAAACCTTCCCCATGTACATCTAAGCCAACCGAAACTGGTTCTTTTTTATTATCCTCCCTGCCATATCGTTACCTTATTATTACAGCAGGTGCGGGACGTGAGGCGTGGAAGAATCTTGAGAAACCTTGAGTATTCGCGAGCGAATAAAATAAAAAGCGACAACTCGCCACGGCGGCGCACGAAAGGATTAAACAAATCAGTGCAACACGTAACGAAAGGAGCAACGCAAATAACAATCTTATAGCTGCATCGATCGCTGTCTCCTCTCTGCGCTTCTATCAGATGCTGTTCGACCAAGCGCGCTTTCATCGCCGAGCGAAATTAAGGTGCGAATACGTGGAATCGAATCGCCGCCAGATACAGGCCGAATCATTTCTCACCAAAACATTACTCGTCTTTTTCTTCAACGTGTAAACCGCGGGTGCGCATATACCTTCATTCATGGCTGCACCCTCTTCCAACGCGGGCCTGTCTCGCTCGGAGGGCAGCAAATGCGGAGTAAGCGAAGAATTATACAATAAACGTAAGTACAAATAATAATAATAATAATAATAATAATAATAATAATAATAATAATAATAATAATAATAATAAACTGCGCGTAGTTTCTACACTTCTTTTTTTTTTATTTCTGTCCGTCGTCCCCGGAGCAATTCGCGACGCAAGCGGCGAGGGAGCATCGACCCAAACCGTCCAGATTGGTTGGCGCGCACAGTGGCGGGTGACGTGCCGTATGCCGCCGCACTGGGACTCGCTGCGACTAGGTCCGGTGTTGGCAGTTGAGTCGAGTGCGTGTGTGTGGCTTCGCAGCGGGCAGAACACACGACACAGGCGCCGCGGCGTCTGCCTTTTTCGTTTTATCCCGGCGGCACTGTATTATTGACTGCGCGTCGCTTTTCATCGGCCCTTTCCATTTGCGAAGCTCGTATGTTATTTTTTCTTTCGTTCCTTTTCCACGTGTGCCCCACATTTTTCTCCTTTTCCCCGAAAGTCATCTGAAAGGTTGTCCAAAGTTTGGATTTCTGTAAGGTCGCCGAGGGAGATCTGGCACGGCGACATCGTAACTCAGAAAGACGCCCGCACACGCTTAAGGCCTGGAGCGCGGTTCTAGTCTTTACTCGCCGGAGTGCAAGAAAAAACAGCACGCAATACAGTGCACCTAGTACGCTTCGTCTATATGTTTGCCCATTTCGCACGCCTCAAACATAGCCTTGCTTTATTTTTTTAGTGCTAGTGCAGTGAATTAGTTGTTCCGTGTAGCACTTCTATGGTGCTTGCGAACGTAGTTTAGAGGAGGAAGAACAGAGAATGCGAGAAAGAAAGGAGAACGTACTGCTTGGGTAAAATCTACGGCGATTAGCGTTGCAACCGGCCGAATGCACGTTATTAAGCGAGTGCCCGAGGACTCGCAAGGCGTAACCGCTTAATTCAATGCTCCCATATAGCCGGCGACGCTTGCCAGTTAGAGTTCTGTAATGGTTAGAGAGTGAAGGAGTCAGGCACACACAAAAAGAAAAGAGAAAAAAATAAATGGGAGAAGGCAGGGGCGTTAACTAGAAAAGCATCTGGTTGGCTAGCTTAATCTGGGGTAGGGGAAAACGGAATAGAAGGATGAGAGAGAGACAGGAAGTGCACGCAATCAAACCATGCGATCAAAGGCGTACCCGCAAGGGAGGAAAGCGGGGAGGAAGTGCGCCCTCTTCCATCGCGTGAAAGGCACAGGGGGGGGGGGGGGAGGGTGTTTTACTCCGACAGCTGCCGCGTATGGCGCGGCCGCGCGGGCCCTATGTTGAAAGCGCGCTCTGCGAGGGGGACAGAGTCTGGGTTGGACGACGGCCGATAGCTTCGTGTGCGCTGGTTTCTCGCCGCTTAGTTCGCGTTGAAGGGAGAGTCAGCACGAAGGTCAATGCGCTCGCTGCTCCTGCCGCGCTTCCTCACTCCAGCGTTTTGACAGCGAGTTTCTGCGGTCATCGCGCGAGATGTGTTCATGTTTGCTTGTGCGCGCGTGACAACGTCTTTGTTAATTTAGTTAGTAAGCGAATGTTTACAAATTTATGAGGCCGATAAAACTACTAGCCTTACTTCGTATAGCTGTCTACTAATTTGTTACCGCAATCGATACTCCGCCTTTCGGGCGAAACTGCGACTTCTTTAATTCTATGTGTTTTACATAGCTGGTAAATAAAGGCTATGGAGTGGAAATGCTACGTGAGCGCACCATTTCTGTCGTTATATAGCTTCCGGGCTACCGATGGCTAAAAGTTTCGGTTCCACATCGCCACTATATTCTTACTGCACTGAAGGGGTCGAATTAAACGAGTCATCCGCGGTGCATCTCTCTGCGCCTTCAGGTCCCAAATTCAGAAAAGTTCCCTTGCGTAAGTGCCGTCTGCAATTGTTCACCGCCGCAGCGATCGGCTCGGGCGGCTAGCGACCGAACGACGTCGGCCAGTGTGGAAATGCACTTAGGCAAGAGAAGCTTTGTGAACACGGACCCAGAACGAAGTCTATTAATTGTGAGGGTGCCCAGACTTCGCGGCTGCTAGCTACATACGGAGTCGTGCACTTCATACTTTTCTGCGCACAGTCTCGTGACGACGACCGATGTTATTGTCTGTTAATTAGGCGCACGGATTGCGATATTCAGACCTGGAACGCCCGCTTTCAAATTACGAATAGACGCCACACTTTTTTCTTCTACTGGTTATATCGAAGGCACGAGAACCGTGCACAGCAATTTTGCGACGTCTGCGCGATAGCGTGAGGGTTTTGACGTCGCCATCAGCTCGCGCATCGGTATTACGAACTTTTTTTTTCGTTTTGGAAAACTAACAGCAGCTAAGCGAATACTCACCTAATGTCGTTCCGTATAGGTTTCAATAAGTAAGTGGAACATCGTAATTTCGTTCCAAATAGGTTGCGCCAAACTAAGTGAAAATTTTGACGTTATAGGAGTGTATATACTGTAGTTTAGACAGGCATCTGAAATTCGATCTTCATGAGCAGTCACTTGTCCGTAAGATACCGTTTGGAATACGCGCCATAATCAAAACCCGCTCATATTTTCAGCCACACATTATCCATTCCCTTTATCATGCACACATTCACACTGCATATCTTACATTCTTACTTACATTCTTACTTACTTACATTCTTACTTACTTACATTCTTACATTCTTACTGCATATCAGCCTGGGGAAACACATACCTCGCTCACCTCAGCCAACTTCAACGCCTGCAGTACCAGGCGCTTCGCCTTATGACTTTCAGCCATTTCCTACCCAACGCAACGCCACTTTATTGCAGTTTAAACATTCATCCTCTTCATCAGCTCTTCCAGTTAAAGTTAACAATCGTGATCTGTAAGTTAATTCGTAATATTGCACACATAGATGGCTTTGTTAGTGAAATTTTTGTAAATACTAACACTACTAGGTTATCTGAACTCGATAATCGTCTTTTACCTAAAGTGTGCACAAACTATGGTAAGTTCACTACCACATTTGCGGGAATAAAACTACGGAATTCCATTCCACATACGATAAAATTATCCCCCGCAGAGCAGATATTCAAGAATCAAGAAATATCTTATGCAGCAACTCTCTTCATCCTAGCCATTGACTTTTGTGATTGTAATCATATTTGACTTAGCTATCATACTACATGTTATATTACTCCTATATATATTGTATTGTAAATTTGCATTGCTTGTTCACTACAGAAGTTTTTTTCCCGCAATTTTTGTCTTAGTAAACAGCTTTATACTTCCTTGTTTCTTCGCACTGTTCCTTACTTTATCAAATTGCCTGTAAAGCCAGCGTGACCAGTGCTTGATCTGTACCACTTTCTTTTTTTCACTTTGTTCATGTATGGGAGTCCCCCTGACAAGTTTCTAACTTTGGCACTCCCTGTGTAGTGCTAATTTTGCATACAATTATTTGTAAAGCTGACATCGTTGATGGATAAACTTGAATGCACACAACCCGACAGCGTATATACCACTCAAAATCGCGCCCCTCTATACTCGACGTCACTTCGATAAGTTCTCCTTGCTGTGCGTGCCATGGGATTCACTATATACCGAGTGCAGGAGCCCCACACTAGCGGTGGCCTCAGCGACGCTACCCAAGCGGCCCTTGCACCCTTGGGCCGTGTCCTCCCCTCGCGCACACCTGACGTGCGCGTCACGCGCGGAGGGCAGCGTTGCGTACCGGCGCCATCGGTCTTTGCGCGGATGACGTCGCTGGGCTCGCTGCGGCCGAGCGAGTTGTGCGCCGTCATGTAGAACTGGTACGTGGTGCCGCACTCGAGATCTCGCACCGTGTACACGGGCTGCATCGTCGAGATGGGCGTCTCCTGCCAGTGGTCGGCCTCCTTGCGCTGGTGAAGCACGTACTCTGCGCGCAGAGAATAGAGACGAGGAAGTTCACAAGAGATGCGTTCGACTGATTGACTGAAAATGTTGGCAGCACGTACTAACGATGCCTGCGCCTCTCCACAACGACAGACTATTGGATGATTAAAGGAGAACGACGTGCAGGTGAAATAAACGCATCATTTCGGAAAGGCGGTTCCTCCAATGCAGATGATATGTACGAAAGAAAAAAAAGAATGTGCTCGCGAGTGCATTTTAATTCAAGCTGAAAAATTGCGAGCAGCATAATAAGGATTTCTTTTCCTCAGTTTTATTCCTTGCGGGTGATCTCGGTGATAGCGTAGGTGGAGAGTCGCCCATACTACTGACAAAGCGCGAAAAGGAAAATAATTGGAGTATCAATCGTGCATAGTCAGCGTAACTTTGGAATAGCAAAACATAGCATACAATAGCATAGCATGAAATAGCTACAGTAGCATAGCTAGCGGAATTCTGACGCTTGAATTGCTTCCTATTTATTTTCCTGCGTTTCACTTACCTTAAGAAACGCTGTTACCATGCTAGCACTTTGTCAACTTCTGCCGCTGTTGGCACAATCGACTTGTTGCTTCAAAGCAATCTGGTAGAGCTATTAAGATAACGAAATGCAGCTTTAAAGCTGCATTACGAGAATGAGCGATTGAAATAGCGCTAAACGATCAGCTTTGTTCACATCTAAGCCTACATATGCTCGCAGCAAATCTTGGTTGCTCTGTTAACCTTTGAAGCCCTGCCGGAGCGCTCTAAAACGACCACTCAAATGTGCCATGCTTGGCGCCGCTGTGGTCTTTTTCACTTTCCTCTTTGTTGCTTAGAAATAATAGACAGCTTTAGCGTAGCGTAATAGCGGGCTAAGCGTAATAGTGGTATTGAAGTGCGCAGGCACAGAACTCTATACGTCGCATAGCGTTTAGCGTACGCACGCTATTTGTCAGATATCACGTTACCGCGTGCATTACGTAGTTTATGTAAAACATGGCGGAAGTCCCCGCCGCCCGCTTCAAACTGAATTTGGCGTTGATTTAGTAGAATTCACTGCGCTCGTCGCAAATGACTGTGTACACTGTTTTAACTCAGTCTGAGGCCTCTTTGACGACAGAGTATTGTGGATTAACATGCGAAGTTTTCGAGAGAGCTTCTCATTTCGGACGCGTCGAGGCCTAACAAGAGAAATGTCTGGGATGGTAGCGCCACGTATCAGCGAAGTCGGGAGATAGACGCGTCGGCATATGGCCCCTGAGATTGGGGGACCTCGTAGGCTATAGTCGACTGCTTGTGCTGATTTCGCCGCAGATCGGCAGACAGGGAAAGTACACTGCTCAGTGTGCTCCCGGTTTTCATGGCGCTGCCTCTCGCATTTTTCGGATGCACACGCAAAGATTGGCGAGTAGATAGAATCACCTAGGTGCACTTCGTATGCGAAATTCAAAGCGTAATCGAATAGCGTCCTGCACGTAAACTTCGCTATCACGCTTTCTGCAAAGTTCGTTTGCGGAACGGTAACGCTATTTCCCTTAAAAACTTAAACTGTCTAATATTTCAACGTGGCCCGGCGAGAATGCACGCAGTTGGCTGCTTTCTTGCAAACAAGTCTGACTAACAATTCGCATGGAATCCACGAGACACTAGGTGCAGTTTCTTTATATGACACACAAAAATACTCTGTGTTAGTGTCATAGTGCTTACGGCATTGCAATTTCCAGCCTGCTGGCTTGAACCTTGCATGCTATGGCAGTTCATTTGCTTTCTGTATTTCTAACGTAGGTCAAGGGATGGTCTGCGTCAAGCGCAGCCAACATCACACCACCACAAACCCCGCAAAAACTCCCCACGTTGCTGCAAAAAAAAAAAGCAAAAAAAAAAACAAAAACGGACAGACAGTTCGTTCCGAGAAGCCCCTGCTGCAGTGAGTAACGTCGCGTTCGTGCGCCGTAGTAAGAGGAAAGCAACGCCGCCCATCGTGGCTCGTGTGGGCATTACCTGTGACGGGGTTCCCGAACGACGTCTTCAGCGACCAACCCAAAGTGACCGAGCTCGTTGACACAGAGACAACCTCGAGGGTGGGAGGGCTCGGTGGAACTGAAAAGTGGGAAGTACGCCCCAGCGTCAAATGCCGCATTAGGCGAAATCACCGAGCATGCAGAGATTACAATTCGCCAGAAACACATAATATATGCCACGTTACTTTCTCTTCTAGCAAAGTGCTGTGCTGTTTTTGTTTAGCTGTACTCCCATATATTTTATTTGATCTTTGTATGAAGCGTATAAAGACCTGGCCGCCGTAGCCGCCTGACGTAGAATGCGCTGGACGCTGCTTAAACAAAATTTACGTTTTTTTTTTACTGTGAGACAGATATTCTTAAATGGACTGACAAGTGGCCAGAATGTGTTGTGAGACGTCGATCGAAGTGAAATGACCATGATTTAAAGTGATAGAATACAGCATACAGTTTGCGACTTAAGTAGCAATTACAATTTTAAATTGACAAAGAAAGTCTCAAAAACCAGTAAGTGGCGAGACCTGGCGATGAAACCTTGGTACTGCCGATGTATTCGGATGAGATTACTGCGCGTAAGTCGACTGTTATTAAGTACAGCATAATTATTGCTTAAAATTTCAGGTGATATATTATTAGACATTCGCGCTTTATTCTATGCTTCGGATGTCAAAATCGCACGCATGGCTACGGCAACACGCTGAACTGCGGATCACGTGTAAAAACGTCGTTTCGTTTTCGATTTGATTGGTTGCGTTTTGAGTTGTTAAATAGGAAAGCAGTTGGACAGGAAGCCACGGTAACGCGTAGCTATTATTGCAGATATACTTCAACACTTTGGGAAACATGAATCGCAGAGACATCAACTTGATAAACAAATTGATACTTTCTCACAGCTACGGCCGCACTTGTCTGCCTCCGACTAAGGCTGGCGTGTAATAGCTATCGCGCTCACCTATTACCACGCCTATTACCATGGAAAGAAAATAGAACGTACTAGGCAATGGTCGAGTGGGTCGAACGGTGCTCTTCCGCTAAGGCGCCGCGTGTGAAAAAGTTGTGCGATGGCGCTGCGAGCGAACTGGATCGGGGTGGAGACGGCAGATTCAAAGTAATATCGCTGCGGGCGCTGAGACCGATCGCGCGTGTACGCTCTGATAATGGTGATTTATTTCAACTGAAAAATTTATATTGACACCTTGTTGCTACGTGTACATATTTGAGGCATGGGTTATACAGCGTGACGTCTTCAATTTTGTTGTCGTTGTCAAGTGCGTCGTCTGCTAGCGAGCGCGCGTTCGTTGCGCGGAAGCTGGTGGACGCCCAGTTTTTCTCGCAAAAAGTCTGTGCAGTAAAATGTCTTATGGTTTTACTTGCTTCGGTGCACCCGCGACCTTTGTCGGCTGGTATCAATTGCAGTTTTAGCCAGGTGAAATGCTATTTTTTTAGCACCATTTTCTAAAAGCAACACGTAATTTTTGCCACAGAAGCCGCCTATCTGCAACGTGAAGCTGCGTAAGAAAGTTTTATTGATATCGTGTCATTTTACGCGCGCTTCTTGTTGGTGGAATATTGATCAGGGACAATGATCAAAGATAACATTATAGTGAAAAAACAAACACGTTTATTAACTGCGTGGCGTGAAGAGATGGAGATGACCAATGCACTTCTAGGTAAATCTAAGGGTATATATATATATATATATATATATATATATATATATATATATATATATATATATATATATATATATATATATATATATATATATATATATATATATATATATATATATATATATATATATATATATATATCCACGACATATATGTACGATAAAATTATCAAATATGCTAAATGCACTGATTAAAAAAGTGAAAACTTCCGACCGGAATCAGCGTGTTTCTTTTAAACGTTGCACCAGCCCCAGATGAACCAATCGACTTTCCGAGAAAAGGAATTAAAGCAATTGTTGAACGTTAATATGAACAGTGTTAGGGAAAATATATTTCCTATAAGAGAGAGAGAGAGAGAGATTTACAGAAAGGCACTGGGCAGAAGGGACATGGAGGAAAAGGGCTGATGATGATTGTAGGAGGAAGAGATGCGTATGTACAAGTTCACAGCGTTGTGGCATCTTTAAAGCCATGCGTCCAGCCCAGTGGCTTGGAGAAAGGCCATAGCGGCATTTGTTATCAGGGCTGCGCTGTTTGCATTAGGCCAAGGACCTAAAAGAAACTCGTCTGATAGCGGCCTCTTATGGATTTTTGCAACGGAAGAGGCCAGTTGCTGTCGTTCTTGCGCGTACGCGGGACACACGCAAAATATGCGATCAAGTGTTTCTGGCACCTCACTGTATTCACAGTTTGGGCTAGTACCACTGTCACCTATCATATGTCTATAACGGTTGGTGAATGCGACACCAAGGCGAATCCGGTGCACCTTGCTCGTTTGGCTTCTTTTGAGATTGTGAGGCATACGAAATTTCATTTCTTGGTCCCATTTGTGTACTCGCTTGTGTCGTCGGTCAGGTTGAGTCCAGTGTTGCAACGTACGGTTGCGTATTACGCGACGTAGTAGGCCGCTTGTGTCTGTCCGTGAGAACGGAGTGCGTACTTCAGAACCATTATTTAAAGCAATTTTCGCTTCAGCGTCTGCCTGTTCGTTCCCTATTTCGCCACAGTATGAAGGTGTCCACAGGAAGGTGACACTGTGGCCATTTCTATTTGCGTGGTCGAGATGCCCTGTAATTTCTATAGCCATTGAATAATACGGGCCCTGTCTGAGGACACAGTCAATCGTTTGAAGAGCTGGCTTGGAATGGCAGAATATCATCCATGCTTGAGAAGGCTCCTCGGAGAGAAATCGAAGTGCCTCCCGGATAGCAACAACTTCTGCGGCAGTTGATGTTGACCTATGGTCTAGCTTAAGCCGCCGATCGATGATAATATGTGGGATGACGAACGCTGCAGTGGAGGCATATGGTGGGACAGAGCCATCGGTATACATCTGTACAGTATCTCTGTACTCTGCAGAAATGTGAAACAGGGCAAGTTGCTTGAGGCCAATGGATGCAACGGATGATTTTTTGGTAATTCCAGGGATATGCAATGTAAAGAAAGGTTCAGGCAGAACCCACGTGGATATTCTCGGAATACAAGTGGGAGAAAATGTTGACGACAGAATACTCTGATGACGCGATAGATACCGTGAAAAACTGGAACCTGTGTGGTTGGCAGGGAGCAATGACAGAGAACGGTGCCTATGTCGGGTCAACACGCGAAGGTACATTCGAAGAGGCTCGCAGAGCAAATATGCACCAATAGGACCAGCATGAGCTTCCGCTATTGTCCTATTGGTTGATCGTGGGAGGCCAAAACCTGTACGTATATTGCTTACGTACTCAAACTGAATCGGGGAGACCGCGACGCCTTTACCAATGTAACCTCGGTGGCTTATCTGGCGATCTCCTTCAACGTGCCAATAGGCGAAATGAAGTAGAAGCATGTAGTCTGATAGAATGGCATTTGCTATTGAGATCGTATTTGACTTCGGAATTCATTATTAAAAAATTCTCGAACAGCCGGTTCCGTTCGTATGTAACGTATAACAGCACTTTTGAAGTCTCGAATGTGAGGAACCGATGCAAATGTGGGCTCTTATTTCGAATGATTGTGCTGCGGCATAGTCATGGCTGTTGCGCAGAGGCACACCAGTTCCTGAGAGTATTAACGCACGGGTGCTAATCGGTTCTCCTGAACAAGTTCCTAGCTGTCATTCAATATAAACGCCCCGTTTTGGGGCAGCCTGTAAATCTGCTAACTTGATTCAGGCAAGGGAAAATTTTTTTGACAGTCTCACCATGTCTGCAACGCATTTATACAGGGTGCCCAATGTGGCACAACACTTATCTTCTTCAACGAACACAACAGATCTACAAATATCTCTACGTGTATATGGGGTATGCCGTTGCTTTAATTGCTTCATTATTGTCCCTATGATAGTGCACCGTATAACTGAAAGCAACCGTTTATAACACAGAAGCTGCTTAGTTGAGCGGACGTACAAGTGGGTACGGCATTACATTAGGTGTGCAATATAAGATAATCGTAACATGTTTTTCTCAGAAATCAGACTCGAGAATAATTTCCTTCGTTTGCACCCCTAGAAAAAAGCCGCAGGACGCAGCTACCTTCCTTTCTTGTTCTTTTTTAATCAAACAAATTCTGCTGTTTTACGTCTGGCGATATGATTATGAAGCACCCTGTTCAGTTCTCATCGCCTGGGGTTCTTTAACTTGCACCTAAACGGAAGTACACGAGTGTTTTTCCATTTTGTTCCTATCGAATTCCGAGACCATACATGGTTTGAACCCGTGAGCTCGAGTTTAGCTGCGCAACGCCATATCCACTATGTATAGTCACTAATTAGGCTAACACGCAGCTCTTCCTTTTTTCTTTTTTTAAAAGCACGGACGGGACAAAAAAATTCACACTGCTTACGGGCCGAATATTAGCAGATATAATGGCTACCTAAAACTGTTTTCGGCGCCCGAGGTCCGACCGGTATAGAAGAACCCGTACCAATTAGTCCGCGTTCTGTTAATTACGCGAGGATGAATGGAATGTTGCGCTGCAATATTTTTTCTTTCTCTATAAGAATACTTTTCGTAAATCTGAGTACAGGGCGCCGGATGGGGTAGATATGTTTTATTTGTTTGAAGCGGCAAGCAGGAAGTTTACATATGTTTTTCCGTTTGCCCTTCACAAGACCTACTATTGGAGTGAGTGAGTGAGTGAAAAACATTATTAGCTCTAGATTCGCTGGTCGTCTGCGGTCTTCAGATGGAATCGTCCATCTTCCAGCACAACGGTCGGTTGCCCTTAGTCCAGGGCTCCGCTGGATGCTGCTGCCAGTTGTGCTCGCCGAATCAGACCTTCTTGGTCGACCTGGCGATCGCTGGAGAGCACTCCCTCCCATTGCTCCGCACTCGGGTTTGGTATAACGGGTACCACGTCTATCTTCTGGCATGCCCACGTTATGTGGTACAGCGTGGGTGTTTCGTGGCACCAGGGGCATTTGTCTTTGTATTGTGTGGGATAAATTTTGTTGAGTACGTTTAGGTTCGGGTACGAGCCCGTTTGTAGCTGCCTCCACGCGACAGAGTCCTCTCTGCTAAGGGAGTTGTGCGGTGGTGGATACCGCTTTCTGCAGCCCTTGTAGTAATCTAGTATCGCCGAATAGTCTTGGGGTACAGGTTCGGTCTCCTCGAGGTCTCCTACGTTGGATGCTCGGTAATAAGTATACCCTCGAGCTATCCTGTCCGCCTCTTGGTTCCCTGCCACTCCCGTGTGTCCCGGCGCCCATACTATCGTATGCCTAATTCGTTCTTCTTTTGTTTGTCGTGCTGTTATGTGGTCTCCGGAGCGGAGTATGCGGAGCGCTCCGTGCCCTATTCTGCCGCGTAGGTAGTTGCGGCACGCTGTTTGCGAGTCTGTAATGATTGTTAGAGACCGTTTAGACCGATATCCCTCCGCTGCCGCTAGAGCGACGGCCGCTTCTTCAGCCTCGACTATCGTACAGCCTTGTAGTGATGCGCTGGTGATCTCGCGTAGGTTCGAATCAATCACCGTTGCTACCGCGTTGCTGTTGCTCTGCCCAGCTGCTCTGGCGTATGTGGCTGCGTCCACGTATACCGTCGTTTCTTGGGGTGCTAGTGTCTTTTGTAGGTATTCAGCCCTCGCTTCTCTGCGTGCTTTGTGGAGGTTGGGATCCATGTTCCGGGGTATGGGCGCTACTTTTAGTGTGTTGCGATACTCGTCCGGAATTGTTTCGGTCCTCTGTATCTCTTGAAGTTGATCGGCGCAGCCTAGTTTGTTCAGGAGCTCCCTGCCAGATGGGGTCTGCTGTAGTCTGCGTTGTTGGGAGACTAGTTGCGCCTCTTTCAATTCGTCGAAGGTGTTATGTAGTCCTAAGGCTAGGAGCTTTTCGGTTGAGGTGTTGTGGGGAAGGTGGAGTGCGGTTTTGTAGGCTTTGCGCAGAATCGCGTCCGCCTGTTGTACCTCAATCTTGATGGGATTGTAGAATGGAAGGCTGTATGCCACTCGGCTGACGACCAAGCTTCTGACCAGCTTGAGTGTGTCCTCCTCTCGCATACCATGGCGTCTGTGTGAGATGCGCGTGATCATGCGGGCCACTTGTAGGGTGGATGCCTTGAGTAGGGCAATCGACGGCATACACCACGCCATGTATGCCGACGACATCACCATCTGGGTTAACACAGGCTCGCTCAGACAGAAAGAAGAGAAGTTACAAGAGGCAGCCACCTGCGTAGAGGACTACGTCAGAGCAAGAGGGCTAGCCTGCTCCACTGAGAAGTCCGAGCTCCTGAGAGTTTGGAGAGGAAAGCAAAACCGCACAGCCCCACCAGCGACGAGTTAAAGCTCAACGTCTACCTCGAGGGGAAGCCGATACCGGAAAAGACGCTCATCAGAATCCTGGGGATGTGGATACAGTCAAACCAACGCTGCACCCACACCCTCGCCCTACTCAAGGCATCCACCCTACTACTGGAAAACTATATGCACAAAAACACACACGATGGATACATGCTGTTTGAAGAACGAGAAAAATATTTCTTCTCCTAACGGAACCGCACAATAACATGGCAGAATGAAAGCCGACACTGCGGCCGCAATGCACGCGCAATCACCGAGCGGCATTAAAAAAAAGATGAAGAAGAAAAAGAAAGACATCTATTCCTAAGGCATAAATACATGTCATATGCAATCACAAACACCGTTTGAGCTGTATGGACGCATACACCAGAGCACGAAGTATTACGAATGGGCCCGTCCGAAAAGTACCGCCTGCAGTTTCCAACGGCGCGCCCTTGATGCGACCCAATCCACCTCGATCGCAGCGCCGCCACAGTGTTTTTCGTCGTCGCGCGCCGCGTAGCAAAGCATGTGCCGCCCCGCCGCTCGTCCCACTCAACCGTATTCTAGTACACTCTAAAAGAAACAAAACAGGAGAAGCCATAGCCCTGACGACGCCCTGACGTTACGTTTATGAAGCCGCAATAGCAGCCACGTTGGTGTGCCATCTCCGTTTGCGCCTCCAATGAGCTCGCCGGAGCAGATAGGCGCGAACTTTGAACTTGTATTGCTACGAGCCGCCGGAAGTGTGGGCTGCCGACGCGCGTGAGAACAAAGCCCGCGAAACTTCTGTAACACTTTTATTGGAGCAGACGCGCTCCTGTGCTTTTCCGTGGCACGTTGAAGAAGGCGACGGGGGCCCGCGCCATTATTACTTGAGTGTCTCTGTGGCTGGCTGACACTCACACTCATAGACCCTAAACACAACTTTCAAGCTTACACACCACGCTCCAAAGTCAGTTTGTCTCACGAACAGAATGTGCTGCGATGAAGACGCGGGCCGAAAAATCTTATTTCACTTTTAAGAGGCTGAGAGCAGCAGCGAGAGCTTCAGGAGAGCGGTTGCTATATGGCAACGTTGACGTTTGGGGTACCAGTCCCAATGCTCCTTGCGAAAAAAAAAAAAAAAACACGCTACTTCCGTCACACTTTCTACAACACGTCCATGCTCACCGGGGCTTCTCCTACGCTTTCCTTCCTCTATGCCTATCACCGTCTTCAGCATGCTTCCAGTGAATGACTACGTCTTCACTGCAGATAAAAAAATTCTGATGAAAATCGCACGACGGCGTTTTCTGTGTTAGCACTTCATCATTAGACACTCTGACCGGTACGCTTTCTATAGCATAAAAAAAAAGTGGGTACCATGAAAATTGGTTGTCAGCCCCTTTAAGCTTTCAATCGACTTCTCTCTTTTCCTATCGTCAGGTGCGAAATGAAGTCGCTCGTTTTATTCTTTGAAGGCACGCATATCTACTGAAGAGGCGTGGTGCAACGACCGAACCATGAATTTAGTGGAAGCTGCGATTTTGCAACGCAATCAAAACGCGAAGGCTGGGACCCATTCGCATAATGTGGCGTAGAAAAAAAAAGGGGGGGGGGGGAAAGCTCTTCAAATATTCTTGCAAAATTATTATGACTGCGAAAGCGTGTGAGCTTATGTGTACGTTGCCATCTGTTCTCCGCCGTCAAAGCTATTCTTTCAAACACTTTTAAACTACCAAAAGCAAAGACACAGCATGGAACAAGCGAGAACACAGTAAAACTAGAGACTATAGGACGCTCATAGTTCTGCTAGTACATACATGTGAACGAAGAATGGAAAAGCCCGTTCCACGTACCTGTCCCGCACCTCACTGGCTTTATGTGATAAATGAGTGGCTGTCAGCAATGAACCTCAAAAAGACATAGATGGTCGCGCCTGTAAAGTGCCTTGCAGTATTTTCTACAACCCACGGTAACCAAAGCCGTTTAATGAATGTTAAATGTATCTGCCTATAATCCTAAACACCTGTTGGCCATCGAGTATTGTTACACATATATACGGATCCACATAAATCCACGCAAGTCCACATAAATCCACGCAAGCAGTTTCTCTCTCGCACTCTCTAACTAATGATTCCCTTTTCTCATTAGACGCAAAGCGAGTTTTTAATATTAATTGAAGAAGCTAACAGTGCTCCCATCAGATGAAGCTCTTATGCTTTAGGCGTTCGTAATAAATTGACGCTAAAAGCCCACGCCCACCTTCCTTCCCGAGATTTGATTTATTATTCTGCGCGTCAATACTACTGCTTGTGCAAGCCGCCCATGTTAGTCTTTCGCCAGGAAGAACGTACCTAAGCGAAAATCGAACACTCATCGAGCCCTGGAAAATTAATGCATACTGCCTGCGCCCGCGCGCAACAGGTTTTGCGCAAGTGCGTGTACAAAGGGCATTTGGCCGTGGGCAGAATGGAGCGCGAAATGTTTGGCCCGAAGTGAAAAATTTGGATTGACGACCAGGGTGCCGGATATTTCAGGAATTTGAAGCCGCTGACGGCGGCGACACCAGTTACGCGCTTAGGCGCAACGACCGGGAACGGAGACTCAAATGAAGCTCCGTCTGAGCGATGGGTAAATTAATAGCTATGAGCTGTGAGAGTGAAAGAAAAGGAAACGAAATAGGAGTCAAGGTACACTATGTTTGAGAGAGGTCTTTACACTGCACTGCATGCTATAACATGGTGGTAATGAAGTTTTGCGCCTAACTTAAACCATGAGCAACTAAAGCGCCAGTTGCAGAAAGGAACGGGAATATAGACGAACGGGTGATTAAATTTAAGGGGGCGACGATGCGCCGCTAGATAGCTGATTATTTAAACAACCTGCTGCTTTAGAACTGCGCATTCGAGCTATACAATCACAAGTGTGTGAACGGGGAGGCATGCTATCGTGCCCTTACAAAAATGTGTTTAGATTGTCTATAGATAGTCTATAGACTTTTATAGACGACCCTACCTTTCTATAGATTTGGTCTTTTGTTGATATAAAATCTATAGACTGTTTATAGACGAAAGTCCATAAGGTTTCTATTTCTTTTTATCTACTCACATTCTAAAGACGGTCTATAGAAAAAGAAGTTGATAAGATGTTTGTTTCTTTTTGTCGATGTCCCCTCTATAGACTGTCTATAGACGAAAGTCAATACAGTCTCCGTTTACTTTTGTCTTTTTTTTCTCTACAGACTGTCTATAGACGAAATTCTATAAGGTTTCTATTTCTTTTTGTCTACTCGCGTTCTATAGACGGTCTATAGAAAAAAAGTCGATAAAATGTTTGTTTCTTTTTGCCGACTTCCCCTCTATAGACTACCTATAGACGAAAGTCGATACAGTCTCTATTTACTTTTGTCCATTCTTTGTCTGTAGACTGTCTATAGACAAGAGTCGATAAAGTTTCTATTTCTTTGTGACTACTTCCATTCTATAGTCGGTATATAGAAAAAAGTCGATACGGTGCGTGTTCCTTTTTGTCTACTTCCGCCCTATAGATTGCCTGTACACAAAATTCGATACAGTCTCCATTTATCCTTATTGCCTCTTAGTCTATAGACAAAAGTTGATAAGGTGTACATTTCTTTTTGTATATTCCCAGTCTACGTAGTTCTACACACACACACACACACACACACACACACACACACACACACACACACACACACACACACACACACACACACACACACACACACACACACACACACACACACACACACACACACACACACACAAACACACACACACACACAAACACACACACACACACACACACACACACACACACACACACACACACACACACACACACACACACACACACACACCTGCTGCGCGACTGGCCGCTCGAGGCACATTGTGTGATGGAGCACATGTTGAGCAACAGAATGCTGTATTGGGAGTTTCTCATGTTGTACTACGATTTGCCCATTCAGAATTTTCATCTATTTGTAATGACTGAGAAATTAATTAACACTAATTATCTAATCAGGGGGAATGCAAAAAAATAATCTTAGTATCTCCAAGCGACGGCAAACTGCATTACCTTGGTTCGCTCCAGCTACGTAGCATTTGCATATTTTAAGGTCTGGCTCAAATTAAGTGAGACACCACCCCGCATACTTCTTTGGAATTCGAATTATTCTCCACGGCTTCCTATATCAGCGCCGATGAAGGCCATAGGGTGGGACGTGATCCAAAGGTCACGTTAACCTGTTGCGAACAGTCCGTATACCGATTGTGGTAAGGCGTGAGATGAACTAGGAAACAGCCGATACTCTGAAATTCTTATTGCTTCAGGTTTACATGCCGTCTATAGATTGACTATAGACACAAGTCGTTAATCTCGGCCCAACCCGCGTACGCTGTAACCAAGCGCCGGTACCGCTGGATAATACGGAGCTGCGTTTTATATAAGCCACTGAAGTTGTATACCGCTCAGATTGCTGTAGAGCCTAGTTGTAGACTTTAGTATACAAATAGTGTATACCTCCGAATTTGTTGACCACATGATATGATCTACGTAGTCACTCTCGGCCACCCGAAGGCAGTCTTCACAGTTGTCATAGCATGACTTTTGCGGCAGTAGAATAAAGAAAACAAAACCCGATCCAATCATGATAATAGATGCTATGAACGCCAACTTTAGCTTCAAGCGGATTCCAAACAGACATCAAGCTAACAGCACAGATCCTCGTAATGTTTGCTGCTGACAACGCAGACTGTGTGAGTGTGCGATGAACCAATGTAGTACATGTGGTGTGTTGTTTGTCGCCCGATTCTGAGATACTTTTCACATTGTCTTCATATCTCGGCTGCATCACTAAATTCGGGTGGTTTTTCGTTGACTGATATTCTGCGCTATAAACTCATACAAGTTTCTGATTCACTTAAAATATGTGCCAAATCCTCTGAGCCCACCCAGTATTTCGCAGGCGGTATGCCTGCGCGGCAACTCATATGAGTACGTCATTGCTGTACCGGTTGCTTTGACCTATCATTGGAACAGAAAATTTGCGCTAACATATGGGCGGGTACCACATTTGACGGTACGCTGGAAGATATGCTAGAAATGCACTGTATTACGCATCGTCGCTGGCGATAATGCGAGCGCCTGACGGGCCCTGTAACGGTTTTTACAAACAGCGCATTCATCGAGTGTGCGTTCCAGTTCCATACGATAGCCCGCAGTGTTTGTAATACAACTTGACAGCCCATTTACTTCATCCATGAAAAAAAAAGAAGAATGGAAAAAGAAAAATGGCTGTGGCTTAGGTAAGGTTAAGCCCAGGATGCGAAGCATACTAGCCTTTATTTTAGTTGTTGAACCACTGTTTAGCCTGGTGAACTGCTGTTGCTTGGCTATATTTGGTTCGGCTAGACGAAGAAACAACTCATGCATTACTGCTTCGCCTTCAAGAGTGGAACGCGACGGCGTTCCCGTCGACCCGCCAAGGGGTGTAAGACAATGGGCTACAGGGCAGCGACTACGCGCCCCGCATTGGACGCGGTGAGCGTCGAGCAAAGCAGCGTTCGGCGCGGCAACGAAATGTGCGCCTGAGCAAGAGACGCACGCCTTAGAAACAGCTCGTTTCTAAGGCAACACCGCATTCACTAGAAGCGCTTTTGTACCGCTTTGAAGCATCGTACTCGTGGCTCAGTGGTAGCGTCTCCGTCCCACACTCCGGAGACCCTGGTTCGATTCCCACCCAGCCCGTCTTGCAAGAGTTGAGCCAAAGCCACTTCTCCTCTGTCGTGACGTCACGGTGTCACGTGGTTTCAAGGCGACACCGCCGCGCCTGAGGAGCTGGGTTGAGCTCTCGTAATATGCTTCGCATAAAAGCAACCCGTTACGCGAGCATGGCGCGCAGAGAGAGAGAGAGAGAGAAGAGACAAAAAATTTCAATAGGAAAAGGCGCTCGGACTTCCCGGAGCGCGCACACCCTCGGCGTCTTGAGCTCCTGCGCGTGCGCATTGGCAGCAACGGCGGTGTGCCATCTGTCCGCGTCAATTTGAATTCTCAACGAGTGCGCCAGGCGCGTAAACGCTTGTAGCGGTGTGCGGTGTCCGCCTGAACCTTGGTCTCTGTGTATGCGTGTTTTCTTTGTGGCATCACACGTCAACTACACTGAACGGTAACTTTTAGCAAGGATGTTTTCCGTCAATAGCTCATGATTAGGCGAGCGCATTTCGTAGCGCGAACCGGCTGCATGTAGCGCAGGTGACTCGGGCATAGTGTCGGTTTGCCGTTTACGTGATTTGATAACGCGCTCTTGTTCTCCCACTACATGGAATGTTTTACGGCAAGCGATCGCTCACGCTTTTTGATTTTAGCGTCGAAGTTGATGTACGTAAAGAATAAAAATACACCATGATACACCTTGATACTGAGGTGCCACTAAGTGGATTGTGTGTGTTGAGCAGCCAGTGTGGTAGATCTCGTTTCATGGCGCTCGATCCGGCCGCCATGAATGCTGCGCCGTGAAGTGAAATTCTCGTGACACGCATTACGTATATAAAACTTGAAATTGCGTTAGCATGAGGAATTTTCAAACAGAGACGTATAGTTAAATAAATGCTAGCGTACTCGGATGAAAGGCCGTGTTTGCGGGGCCTGCATCAGCCGTGCGTGCGCTGCCGTTTTGGTATGTAGGGTAAAGGTAACAGTACCATTAAGGTTCCTGGCAACCAATCTAAATAATTTTGGGAAGTTACCACAAGCAAAACACGAGATTTGAAGAAATATTTATATTCACCCAATCTAAATATATGAAACCGCAAAAGCTGTTGGAGCATGAAACGTGCGATAAGCTCACTCACTCGCAGCTTCGCAACTTAGCCGAAAAAATTAGAGAACAATAAGTTAGTCGCTCGGGAAAGCACCTTTACACGTTTCAAACTGAAGGCATTGCGTTTGACGATAGTTGAAAGATTTCATTTTTTTTGTTTCTTTTATAAACAGTTTAGCAGCAGAATTTATTTTTTGGGCTATTTGAAAAGCGTTAAGCGCCTTTCAATGCTTTGGTGTTATGAAGTTTACGTGCTCTTAATCACTAGGCAGCTGCTGGCGAAGATTTGCATTTTGCCAATAGTGCATGGTATGAAGCCCTTGTCGTGCGTTGGTGTTGGGCTGTTGGTTTCAGCAATTATTATTGTAGAAATCGTTTGAGATTCTTGCATTTATTTTCATTTTGATAAGTACACTATGTATCACATGAACCTGTCTTAAAACGAAAGGTACTGTTGCTGACACCGGCGACCATTACGGTTGTCTAACTGCTAATCATACTGTAACATAACGAAACCTTATAATGGTACTGATTCATATTGCCACGTAGTCTTTAGTCAGAGGTAAACCAAGTTAACTAGATACATAAGTGATGAGAGCAAATTATACATAAAACTACTATTGAACAGTAAAAATAACTCATTGAATAGTTTTCCCTCACATTGTTGCATTTGTTTTACGTATGTGCCTTTACGTGATGGCACAGCTCGTGTGGCCATCAATTACGAACTTGCCCAAGCCCTTGTCAGCTTTATTAAACAAGGGATTCAATTCAGTTGAATCTAATACTGCATGTCAAGTGACTGACGTGTTATTCATTTTATCTAAATATTATGGATTGGCAGTACTTGGCAAGCATTAAACCACACATTTTTTTTATTGCACTTAAGCGGCGGGTGTCATAAATTGCCAGGGAATTTGCATGAAAACAGCCAGGGAAGGCTTGAAAAAAAAATCGGGGAATTTAAATATGTCAACGTAGGTATGCTGTCTTGTTATATGTCATAGAAGGTTTCCAGAGAATCTCTTTATTAAATATATCTTTGAAACATTTCACCTCATAAAAAGTTGAGGCGAATTGGTCCCGTTTATCGAAAAAAATATGAAATTCAAGCATACTGACATGGCATTTCTTATTCAATCTTCTTTTTTTGCATTAACTAAAAGTCCTGAACCTCGAAACCCTAGAAAAATTACTCATGTTTGAGAGCACCTTAAATATTTTACTGTGATAGCATTCATTCGAACTATAGTTTAGTTCTGTTTCCCAGAAGGTGCATATCTGTCGTGCCGTGACACAAAGTGCTGACGTGGTATTTCAGGTGCTCATGTGGTATACCTAACTTGCAAGCATGTTAGCATGCCCAAGAGGCCTCATTATTTGTAAGAAACTATGTGACCATATATATACAATCAATCCATCTGCCTTTTGCTGAAGTTATGGCCAATGACCCATTCATTTAAGAGTATGAGAAAGACGTTTAAATGTGTATCAAGGAAAATAAATTACAATCTTTGGCATGATACTGTGAATACTCCAGTCACTCTTCTGAGCATATTCCTCTACGCGGGTATATTTAATTATCAGTAAAAAAATGCGCAGACAGCCCAACTCGGTAACCTTGTTTCAGCAATTGATATAGAGGTCGCTCGGGATAATTACAATAATGTGTCATATATGAACTTTTCTTAAAAGCAACATACTGTTGCTCTATCCCCAGCAGTAGTTGGGACTGGTTAATTGCTCATCATGCCATAAAATGAAACATTGCACAATAGTACTGATTTGTATTCACAAGCAGCCATTACTCATACTTAAACCGCACTGAGTATTGACTTAAGTGGTTTGAATAAGTATACTAAGCTGCTCAATGAACATACAAAGAATACACAATTGTTATTTTTCCTCACATTGCTGCATCTACTTATTTGCAGCATACACTTGCAGCATCTTTGGAAAATATGACACGAAGGTCAAGTCCGGCTTGGCGGCCCTGCTTGCCAAGGGGAAGCAGTCTGTAAATCTGTAAACAGTCTCTTCCGATCATAGCGTAACACCTGCATTTTAATAAAATTAATATATCGCGCAATAAAAAGAGTTAATTGAATGTCGGTGCACTTGTTTTCTTTTTTGCATTGCATGATTCAGCACTAGTGCAATTCCTTCATTTTTTTCTCTGTTTATGCAACATATGAGAGTGCAGCAGGTTCAGGAGCCTTATTAAGCTATCGCCATTAATGCATAAGTACAAATGAGAAGCAACACGTGAACATACATAACATACATTCAAAAATATTTTGCAGCCATATGTAAACAATAATGTAAACTAACTTGTAGATAGCAGATAGCTAGCAGATTTCGTTCAGGCGGATGCATTGCACGTAACAGTAATATTTCTTAAATGTGATCCTACACAAATACTAATGCAGTGTTGCATAAAGATTGCCGGCTACATGAATTTGAGATTTTTTGACTGCTTCCATCCGCATGCGTGTTTTTCTATGTACAGTTCCTTGGGTATGTTCCCATATGCATGCTGGATGCAGTGCATATTTATAGACATTTGTAATAGACTGCTTGTTAACAGCGAGTGTTGATATATAATCGAAAAATAGTTGGCAAAACTTGGTTTATATAGCTAGTATATAGTGTGTCGGCCCCGCTATTTTAGCCAATCTGGGCCATGAAAATAAAAGGCTTAAAAAGAACACGGTGCAAGATATACGATTATAAAGAGACCTACAGGTCAGATCTCTCACGGCTCAACGCCATAAGTCTTAAATTCGGATCTTACTGCACCGTCTTGCTTTACATTATTCTTCGTTGAACAGCTTCACTGAATTTATGTTAGCTCGGAAACGGTGTATCGCAATAATCGACAAATAGTGTAAGGCTAAAGTCTATGGATGAGCTATAGACTGATCTGCAGGAATTGTCTACAGACAGTCTATGGACTTGTGACCTAACATTTTCTGTAGTGTAGTCTAAAAATGTGTGAGCCTATAGACACGCTCTAAACTGTCTATAGATTAATAGAAATTCATGTTTGTAGACTAATGTCTGCAGAATTTCTATAGAGAAAAGTGTATAGGAATATACAGTTTTACTTTTGTAGACTGAAGTCTATAGAATGTCTATAGGCAAATGTCTATAGATAGTCTATAGTCATTTGCTTATAGACATTTTTTAGATTTCAGTCTACAAATGTAGAACTGCTGTATACAGTTCTATTTTTGTAGACTGAAGTCTATAAAATGTCTATAAGCAAATGTCTTTAGACTATCTATAAACATTTGTCTATAGACTATTCCATAGACTTCAGTATACAAATGTATAACTGTATAACCCTACACACTTTTGTCTACAGACATTCTGCAGACATTTGTCTACAAACGTGAATTTTCATTAGTCTATAAACAGTCTGTAGAGTATCTGTAGACTCTGAGATTATATAGACAAGTCTATAAAAAGTGTATGGCCACAAGTCTATAGACTAGTCTAAAGAAATGTCTATAGAGAGTCTATAGACATTTCTCCATATACAGTTTATAGATATTTATCTAGAGACAATCTGTAGACTTCAGTTTACAAATGTAGAACTGTGTAAAGCTATACACTTTTGTCTATGGGCATTCTGCAGACATTTCTCTGCAAACGTGTTTTCATTAATCTATAGAAAGTCTATAGACAGTCTACATACGGATACCTTTTATAGACCGGTCTATGAAAAGTGTATGGTCATAAGTCTATAGAGTTACAGACTGTCTATAGACTAGTCTAAAGAAATGTGTACAGACAGTCTATAGACTTCACAGACAAAGGACTATAGACTGCCTATAGACTTTCTATAAAAATTTTGTAAGGGTGATTTCGCGTTTTACTTTTAGCACAAAACGTGTGCTTATTTCCGCATAGTTCCGCACGTGATCGATACACATTTGTACAATCAAATTTATTTAGGTATCTCAGAGAAACGAAGCACGCGCGTTCGCGTAAACACTTGCTCGTAGTGGAACTGTGCGTGCCTCTATTATAGGTAGAAATGACGTGTTTGAAGTTTCATTTACGGGAGAAACTGACTGCTTTTATAAAATCAATTTTAGAGGTACTCTATTGGATCCTTACTGCGGCCCCAATGCAATGCGTTGATTCTAAGCAGAGTAAACGCGCCCTACTGAGCAGCACGTGAAGTGTTGAAGATTGAGATTAATATAGGAGAAGCAGTTGCTCAAGCAAAATAAGCTGCTAGAACTCATTTAGGTGTCAGAATGTGCTTTTGCATTGGGAGCGATATCGGGAAACTTGAGCAGCAGCAGCTATGCGAGGCTTACTCACCGTCGTCGAGGGTCTTGACGAGCACCTCGCGTGACATGGGACCGGTGCCCTTGCCAGTGAAGGCCTGGATGGCCACACTGTAGGACATGGAGAGCCGCAGGTTGGTTAGGTGTATCTCCTGGCGCTGGTGCGGGTTGTGCACCTCCACCGTTTTGTGGTAATGCTGCTCGTTCGAGCCGGCCGGCCGGTACGTGATGTAGTAGCCCTTCAGGTGGCCGTTCCAGTCCTCCTCTTTAGGCGGCTGCGAACAGAGTTCCCCGTTGTCACTCATACACGAAGAATGAATCTGCCGCGTTGTTGGGAATCTGTAGCGCTGTACAATCATGTCACGACCCCTCGCGATGACAAGGTCGTGCGAATGATGCTCCGAGATAATCCTCAGGCGCCTGTAAACGTCCGCGAAAACCAAATTCTACGCCCCTTCCACTGGTAGGTCCAAACGGGGGTGGGAAGGTCTGCCCCCCTCCCCTGTGAGACATGCCGAGTGACGGTATTTAGCTTGCAGCTAGCCCCTTGCCCCTCCCTCCAGCCTCTGCATGCTTTATTACACCCTCCCCCACTCCCCCTGTATTTTCTGGAGGCTACCTAAAATCCTTCAAAAAAATTATACTGGTGGTTTTATGTCGTCGACCACTAGCTGCACAACTGTACTGCTCGACCCGATCAAAGCGCGTCATATTGAGCGGTCAGCAATGAAGCTCCTGGACCTAAATTGACAAGCCAAAAATGTATTTATTAAATGCATGATATATATTGTGTACACAGCTTCAGTTTCATCCCTTACGTGCTCCTAAAAACTTTGCCTACCACCGTTCATTTTGGCAACAGCAAATTACAATTCCCCGACATGATGGCCGATTCATAAGCAAGTACCCGATGCGCCAGCTGCTAAGTGTTTATAGCGGAGTTCTAGGAGTGTGACAGAAATACGTTAGACCCGTGATAAAAGACTAAATGCGAATATGTGAGGTACATGCCATGTAAACATAGGCAACATACGGTGGTGACATGTTGTGTGCAGGGAAAAAGGAATGTATGATAAACAAGTGCTTCGTTGTTGCGACAGAAAATTCTGGGGCCTCGACTTCTTTGTTGTAGCCTTAGCTTTACCAGATATAACATGCAGATCTGGCACCGCCCAAACGCGTTTCCTCAGTGTCATGAAATTAGGCAAAGTAACAAGAAAACACAATATCAGCCGCGGGCTCTCTAAGTGCCCAGCGGCGCTTTGACGAACCATGGGCACAATTCCAAAGGAACATAAATTATCATTGAGTGTAGGTGTGCCTCATGAACGTCTCGGTGTAGAGAGAGGGAAAAGAGGGTAGCAAGGAATAAAGTGAATCCTGCATAAATAAATAATTCTGAAATAATTTTTACAGGAACACTAAAAAGGAAAGCTAAGTTAAAGATGTGTACGCTTTTGTAGGGACACCGATAACGTCCGTCTTACCGTGTGCGCGGAGTTAGTAGCTATAGAAAAGGAGCAATAACGAAAGGCGAAAGACAGTGATAGCAAGGCATTCGACAATTATACAAGGTAATGTTCGTAGCTTTATCGACCGTATGAATTGCAGTAAATATTCGCTTAATAAGCAAATTAAGCAGGGTGACACGCGCGCGCAGGCAAACATGAACAGATCTCCCTCGGTGACCACCACCACTTGCCGTGACAACACGTGAAGGCGCGCCGGCAGTGGGGAGCGAACGCTTCGTACAGGCTCTCACTTTACCGCGACTCGGAAACTTGAAATTAAGCGACCTCCAAAACTGGGCGCGCGAGAACACAGCCCTCATTAGGCCACCAGCCATCTTGGTTCGCGCTCAAACTTTGCACCCGCCGCAGATAACTTCAACGTATGGCGCGCGGGCCGCGTTTGCGCTCAGTCGCGCGGGGGTCATGGGCAGTGGCGACCGGGCTGAAGCAGGAGACGCACGTTCTCCTCCTCTAAAGCACGCTTGATCACATGAACTCCAACACTGGGCCTGCGGCAAGACAAGGCACTGCAAGCGCGCCTCAAGCGCGCATATTCACCCTGGCACGCATTCTCTAGCACCCACAGCATATGGCGCGCGGGACACAATAGGGTCTTATCGCACTTGAACTTAATACGAAACATCACGGCGACAACAACGGCGAAATTCGACTGGAGTATTCGTACAATTTCTATTGCAATAAACCAGTAGCAACAACTTGATTTGGGCGAGTTGGTTCATATTGAGTAAAACTTGAAGTAGCGCGAAGAAGACGAAGACAACGATCGAAAACACACACAACAGGACGAGCGCTGTTGTGGCGATGGAGCTTGAAGCTCTCACATCAACTGTCCCTGATGTCGTGCATTCGGACAGCGTCTGCTCTGTAGTGATTGTCATAGATTACTATATCCCATAGTAAAGAAACCAATCAATCTAGAGAGTTTTGAAAATTGCACAGGAAAGGTTCAAAAAAGCGAAAGTAATTTTTAAATATTGCCATGACACTCACGTACCGGCTGTGCGGTTTTTGCGCTATATGTATTCATGAGGAAAAAATTCCTCTTCATTTTCTCGGTTAGTAGCGAACCATTTTTCCGCGAGGGAATTAAAAAGAGAATATCGAAAGAATACTTCACGATTTCTAAATGCTCTAGCGCTGCTCTTTAGTGCCCCATCAAACCCGCGTGCTTACGGAATATTAACGCAAAAATGCTAGTCACACATCGTATAGTACTTTGGATGAGAGTCAAAGGATCATCACGGTTCTTTTGCTCAGCTATCTTTACATCTCCTTGGTCGGACCTTCTCTTGCTTAATTTAGTTCTTGTCACGTTGCCGTTGGGAGCGGCGAATAAAGACTGGCCTCCGATTTAAAAAAAAAAAAACATTATAAGGGCTAGGGGCAAAACTGATCTGAGAAAGTTGATGATCTTGCGACAGAAGCCTGCCAATGAGTTAATTCTGCATGTTTCAAGTATTTCGCATGTTTGCAAGTCATACTATCTTGGCTAATGCGAGAATAGAATTTCCGCCCCACTGATGCCGGTGGCAGCCTATAGAACACAAGAACGCGCACACCATTCACTGTGATGGTCGTTTCAAAGGAATATTGCTGTGGGACAAAGTGCACCGCACTCACTGACAGTTTTGCTTGTAACGCGTGGTCTTTGCGGTCGCACGGGAGCTAAAACATGCAGATTCGGAGAAAACACTGGCGCTAACGTTCACGACACGTGCGCATGCATGTGCCATTTTCATTGTGGTCCCGCAAACAGATACACCACAAAGCAAAAGCTGTTTCTGAAGAGGCGTTCTGCCAGTGCTCAATTGTCATCGTGATGCAAGCAAAATGGTGCCAACGGAGTATGTGTACCCCCTCGTTGGCAGAAACGCTACAAGATTCCCCCAAACGCAGAGCCTGTATGCGCTGTGTCGCGACTCTTGCGGGCGAACTGTTCATGCAGTCAGATGAAATGCCAACATGCATCAGAAATGCCTTCAATCAGGATTGAAGAAGGTCAGATTCGACGAAGTCAGTTTTGATAAAAGGAAATATCCATTGTTAAAACTTTCAACCACCGTCGCTTTAAAGTCCTCTGTAAACGCAGGGCGAAAGACCAGTGGACCGTGTGTAGTACACACGACCGCGGGATTGAGGAAAGCGCGAGGCAAGGGGACCAGCAAACCAGTGCGGTACGAGAAGTCATGAACACCCGTCCGAGCGTTCAATAAATCGATAGCCGAGCGCTGCCTGGCACGGTGCAGGGCTTGTTTTTTTGGGGAAGAGCGTGAACACTCCGCTTTCGGGGCACCAGCAGAAGCACGCAGATAACTCACAATGCAACACGCAAGCGCGGCGGCGTCGAGAGCATGCCACTGTAATGATAGTGCGCAGAGCCTCAATACGTGCCGCGTGCCCTCAGGCTACCTCCATCCTGGCTACCGCGAGCGAAACGGCGCAAACAAAAGGGGGTGGGGGGGGGGGTGTTGCACATTTTAACTCGGCATTAAACAAATGTTGCTTCGCCGGCGTTCTGATAACACGCAACATGTCACGCCCCCCGTCTTAGCGGCCACTTCTTTATCCCCGATTCGTGTGCACTAACGCACGAACGGGCCGTTGAAGGAAATAAGCATTTGCCGAGCTTCTCGGGTTGGACGCTAAGTGCATCGCCACATTCGTTCTGATGATTTATGTTTTACTCGACGGTTCTGCCCGAATTGTCTGCCGACTCGAGTATATTTTATAATAATTTGCTTACCGGTAAGTTATTCGAACAAGAAACAGAGCGTCAGTTTATGACATTGCAAGATTGGAGTTGTGGTTTTGCGCAAAAAGTTACGCACCTACTATATCTGCAGACCAATGAGTTTCTTTTTACTGATTTATTCATTTTATTCATTTTGTTTCAGGTAAGCAGCTAGACGTAACGACATGAAGAAAAAGGTAATAGAGGAGTCTGCCGGGCTTCTAGGAATTCGAGATCAGGACTGCGGCGCTATAATATAAAGCTATTTCAAACTTTTTTATTCCGATTCTGCAATTAGCCCTCCGCGATTAGTCAAAAACCTTTTTGGACCACCCCCACTTCGCCTGTCTGTCACGCGATATGATGAAAACCGCGATAACTCCCCATATTATATGACGTGACACACAGATTAGGCATGATTGGAAAGAACAAAAGAAAAATAGTTATTTATGATTGGACGCCTTTTCGCCATTAGCCCTCGGCTATTGGTCAAATGTTTTCGGGGACGCCCACTTCACCTGCCTGTCACGCGGCGTCGCAAAACCGCGAGAATTCACCACGTCAAAGTGACGTGTACGTGTTAACGATGCATTAATATGCAGGACAATACTGATTTTTTTTCTGAATAGCAGTAGGCCGCCCCGTTCCTAAAGGAATAAATGATGGCTGCCGCCGGTAGCTCAGGCACTGGCAACTCGCACCTGCCGGAGAGCATGGGTTTATTTGCACACAATAAAGCTTTTTTCGTGGCCGTGTAAAGTTTTCGAGCACTTTCGCCACGTTTACGACCTCGTTCCCCAGCTTTTCTTTGATGAGGATTCGTTTTAGCGGCATTCCTAACTTTCCATTCCTTGCCGTCGCGATTTTCGACCAGCCACTGCAAGCTAACTAAGGGAAAGCGGACCAATCACAGACGTCGGCCCCACCCTCTTCATCCGGTTATCGATTTTCAGTGCACTGGCTCGGCCCCATCGAATGCCTCTCCCCTTGAGCGTGCTCCTTGCCTCTTGTCTGCCAATTAGATAAGCATGATTACAAAGACACATGCTCAATTAGATAAGACCAGCCGCTCAGTGTAGGCAGTGTTATTTGTTTTTAAAGCAAAGAAAAGTGACCTCCTATAAACGAGGAGAGCGTTTGATTGGTCTGTTCAGACAAACCCGTGGGTTACCGCCCGATGTTTGCTTCGGCTGTTACACAAATTTGACGTCAGGAGATTGGAATAAAAACATATTGGAATAGTTTTACGTTATAGGGACTCAGGATGAACTAGGTTGTAAAAAATCGCTGCGAATAATTTATGCATATCATTTGACAATACAATGCCCACCATCTCCAAAACCATCTACTCAAGGCGTTCAATTAGTCTGCGGCTTTGTTCGATGACCATTCACGGTAAACGCAGTCTTCTGAATGCGCGGCGCCAACCATCTCTGTCTCAGCGACGGCGACAGCGACGTGTTCTGCGGAATGCATTAAGTGGCGCTGTCATTGGTAAGGTTCGTAAGCTTTGTTTAACATCCAGAAAACCACTGACACACCGTATTTTCTGGCTTCACTAAAATTATTAAGGTTGAAATTTAATTTCCTTGTAAGGTCTTCACCTATCCTTTCTTTACCTCTTGCCTTGTGTAATCCGTTCGGACAGCTGGTATCTGAATGAAGTGCCTTCTTGTAATCTATGGAGGTAATAGGTTGGTTATGTTCCACAGACCTCAATTACCTGATCGATGACATGGACGTGATCAATCGTTGAATATCCCTTATAAAGCCATCCTGCTCTCTGGGCTGATTGAAGTGTTGCCGTGATTAAATTCAAAATTACCTTAGTATGTGCATGCATTGTATATTAGCGAAAAGCAGCTACTGGGTTTACAAATTTGTTTTCAGTTCTTTAACATCATCTCCTCTCTTATAAATTATGTATTTTGGCATTCCTTGAATTACCTGTACACTTGAAGTCAATGAGGCGTCGTGCATAAAGGATCCCAAGTTTTTCTAGTACATTATCCTCGCCATCGCTTTATCCGATCGACTGTTGATTCATTTTGTTCCGTCGTTATTCCACTGCACATATCTTGCAAAGTCTTTCAAGCATCAACCCTGGTCAGACACGGAACTTGAGTTTCTTCTGTGAAACCACGTACAGTCGTAATGTGGCTGTTTTGGACGCTCGACATTTAAGTAAATAATTACTCTGCCGCCTTAATTACGACACGAAAATTACTGAAAATGTTCCCCTGTTTATCCTTGATTGCATTTATATAGTTCCTTCCAATGACAAGCTTCCTTCTTGCTTGCACCGCCATTTGTTTTTTGGTAGTGTTTCCAGTGTTATAATTTCGAATGTCACTTATTTTCGTCTTGCCGTTATATTTTGACAGTTCAGCCAATCCGACCTTATACCTGAGGTTACAGGCTTGCGTGTTCTGTCATTTTCTTATTACGTCCTTTTGTTGCGTGGAAGGGATCGCCTGGTTAGTGTCTTGGTGCTTTACCTTTAACATCAAAGTGACATCTTAAATTGTTTTCGTTAAGGTCTCATTCATTACCTGCATGATATGCTAAACCCTCTATTCTAAACCATCATATTTGTTCGCGAGCACCAGACTGAATTCACCTGCTTTGCCGCATACTGCTGCTAGGTTGACCTGTTTTCTTCCCGACTAACTTTACTTTTCTTTTTTCTTCAAACTGAGAGCAATCCTGGGCCCCTAACCTGTGATAACTACCCTTTACCCTACGTAACCTGTCAACCTCCTGCACAATGCTGGTGCCGGCATACAGTATGAAAACTATTTAATTTGTCGTTTCGTCGCCGGGGCTTATGCGGGTTCAGTTCCTGCTACTGCATTTCTGGAAGAAGGTATTCATTATATGAAAATCCATTTCTTTTCGTGCACTCTATGTACCAACGTGCCATACATGGCTGTAAGGCACCAGCGTTTGTGCTAGAAGCAACTTCAATCCAATTCTGCGCCTTCAGATTAAAATTGAAAGGTCCACTGCCGCAGTCGCTGGCACAGGGTCGTGTATCACTTCAGGCATGCATGCCTCGACTGCCAGAACATTTATTTTTATTTACTTCGTGGCTCTGATGTTCTGACACATGTATCGGTAAACCTAACAAACAGTGAAACCAAGGGAAGCATACGAGAAATTAAGTTTTTTTCTTACTGTTATATGTACTGTATTAGAAATGCAGATAAAATTTGCAATAAGATGCATACTCTTAATAAAGGAAAATGGAAATAAAAGCGGAAGGCAACTACCGGGAGCCGAACTCACGATCTCCGCATGGTGCGTTCGACACTACTGAGCTACCGTGCGCGGCGGCTGTCCCCTCGTGCGCTTTGGTCGATTCTTTCATGAGGCTTAACGTGCCGAAGCAAGACTAGGTCTGTCATAGACACTGCAGTGGGGCGCCCCGGCTTAGCTTCTAACAACACAGAAGGTTGTTGAACGTGCACCTAAATATAAGTGAGCAAGCGTTCTTGCATTTTTGCGAAAGGCGGTCGCCGCGTCTGGGTATCGGACCCACGGCCTCGTGCTCAGAAGCTCGTAGTCACTAAGCCACCGCGACGGCTTCGTTCACTTTATTTGTTGACGCATACCAAACCTAGCCCTGCGAAGAAGAAGGAGAAGAAGAAAGCATTTGTGGGGCCCTGATGGTGTCCCACACGTAAATCGGAAATTTCCATAATAAGGTTACGCTGCCGCACCCCACAATTAACCTTTCTGTGTCCTACCTGCCAGGAACCTGAAGATATTGACCACTTTCCACTAGCGTGAGTTAGACTTAGAAATCAGAGGAAGAAATTCGAATTTTCATTCCGAAAATTGGGCGTTTCTTTAACTATTCCAAATATCCTCTCCTTCGGAGCTTCTTCATTCGGCTTTAGCCACAGGAACATCAGCGTAGCCGTTTGCGACTATCTCTGTGACAGAAGAAGACTACCATGTTGATTTTCCAAATAAATAATTGGATAGCTCATTAAATCACTGACTGTGTGTTCGAAATTATTCTAATACCGAAAAGAAACCCCAGAAAATTGTTGTTTATGTGCCATTACAATTATTTTTATTTCTGTGTCTGTCAGGCAAATCTATTTCCTAATTATCATAAACAGTATACCTCACCCTGACTTGCTTTTTCGTTTAGGGTTTTCTCGCTTCCCCTTCCCTTTACGCTTTAACCGCCGGCTTCTTGGCCAATCCCCCGTAATGGGTAAGCGGCACAAGTTAGGCACAAGTGGGAAACAAGCAAGCAAGATTTCACTCCTTGAGTGGGTATATGCCAAAGACTTTAAGGTCGTCGTCGTCCTCGTCGTCGTCATTATCATCATCATCATCATCATCATCATCATCATGATCGTTCTCCATACCCAACAACCGGTGATTCTTAAGAAGCTTATATCGCGGGGTGCGTGGCGATACTTCTTGAATGTTAGCCAGCGCCACTGACTAACGTGCGAGCGGATGATAATTTCAGACGTAGATGCCATAAACTACGTGATCCTAGAAGCATGTAACTGGCGGATAAACCTTTGTAGGTTGGCTCAAAGTATCAAGGCAGTCAGGATCCAAACCGTCACTATGTAGTGAGCCAGAGGAATAAGAGGAACAGAGAGGAGCTTCATCTTTAGTAACAACCATATGAAGCGAACCGATAGGGAAACCAAGAAAATCATGGAAAGATTACGGCTTTACTGTTATTTGAAATTAGAATTCATTATGAATCAGGGTTGAATTTGCGATAAGCTTCATGTTCGTAGTGAAGTGAAAAGGAAAAGAAAGTGAAAGAATAGACAAATTGCCGCTGAAGTTCCTGCATTATGATATCTCTCTGCGCCAACTTGATACGTCTCACATAACAATATTCTCACATTCTCGTGTTCTTTGTGCGTGTAGAATAATATTTAAAATGATAATCTTTTTGCTTCTTTAACTTTCGTTTTACTATAATGTTGCCAAGCGGCGAGCATCTAGAGTCGATACATTGCCAATAGCTAAAATTTTCTAACAGTCGCCAATATAGAAACAGAAAAGTTAACGAGTATGATTAAAAATATAAGAGCCTATTCGGGCAACTTACGCTCGGTTGGCTAAAAGCCGCGTTCCTGCTATCGATCATGGCGTTCCAGCGTACACTAATTAGCGCTTTCAATTAGGAGCGGAACCATCGATGCGAGGCGTGCGAAAAGAAATGCCATTGATTCTTTCGCACTTTAAGCGACCACCGAACGATTTTACTTCCCGGAAAGCAAACTAAAATGGGTGCGATGAAAGAGTGCTTCAAGAATTCCGTTGCAAGTCTTAGAAAATTAGTGTAACAAAAATAAGGAAGATTGCCGAAGGAGTCCGAGCGAAGAGAAGAAGATACGTCGCATACAATCTTGATGCGACGGGTAAGCTCACTCTTGGCACTTGCGCATTTCCATGGTTACGAAGTTCCAACAACCGTTTTACTATTTTCTTGTCCCGCGTGCGCAAATTGGTGCCTCCTATTGCGCGACGGAAAGCTTCATTGTTTGCTTCGCGACGGCGTCACAAATCGGGCCTCTAAGCACAGTTTATGAGCTGTCAAATGTAGCAGCAGAAGCAGATATCTTTAAATGTCGAGTCTGTTTTCCTACAAAACAAGAATGGACGTTGATATAGCGTCTTTGGTTCGACTTCTCTTTCGACGCTGGTTCGATTTCCGCTTTCAACGAAAAAGAAACAACAATAATAAAGCCGGCAGATTCCAGCGCTTCCTCTGTATCTGAACTCATTTACTTGCTCCTCCAATCTCAGCCAACGCCTATAAATGTTTTCAAAGCTCCTGCAACCCTCTTCAATCTGTATCCTACACGACGAAAAAAGGACGACGGTGATGACGGCATGAGCAGAAAGATGATGGCGAGGAAGTAACAATGACGATGGTATACGACGACTACGACGACGATGATATTATGACTACGACGCCAGCGACATGTTGACGGCGACAGCGACCAGACGACGGCGCAGCTACGGCGGAATGACTCGAGTGGTGTCGCAGTAAAATCTTGCCGCGCGTTATCGGTACCCTACGCTAAATACACGACGCACGGATCCCGGCACAAGGACGAACCCCGTAATGCGGCGGAATGGACGGATGGACGGAGCAAACCCTGTTTTTCGAACGCTTAACAACTGTCGGATTAAAATGAAAAGAAACATGGCTATTTTCCAAGGTTGTATGGATACGTCTAAAACGGCACTATTCGAGTCCTATATTCTATTAGTCAGCATTCAAAATAATCAAAGGATGCGTTGTTCTTTCGAATATCAAAATAATGCGAAGCATCGACCAGCATAAAAATTTCACCTGGAAGCGCTGCGCGCCAATCCAGGGCGCCCATTTTTTTTCTTTTCAACGCCGTTTTTTCGTGATGGCACTGTAGACTGTGCAGCGAGATTCTTATAATGCCAACTCTTCAGAAAAAAAAAGAATCAGGAAGAACGGCGAAGAAAACAAGGGGAAAGGTCGATGGAAAGTCCTACAGCTTTTATCACCGGTCTACAAAATAAGAACGTTCCCAAAAAACTTGTTCGTTAACACATGCAGCATTTTGAAAGCAGAAGTAGCGAGAACATTTAAATAAGGAGATGATTAGATAAATTAAGTTGGTTCGAAAGAAGTTTTTCTTGACATATTAGGTCACGCAAATATCCACTGCCGATTACGTCTGACTTCATTGTAGCAAAAAAAGTAAAAAAAGAAATGATGGAAGTAGAGCCTTTGCGACAACAGTTCGTGACAAAACGGGAAGAAATCAGCCCAAGTCCGTACGATGTCTTTCAGTTTCTGGACTTCCGTTCTTGCATCTCTCTCTCTCTCTCTCTCTCTCTCATGCGTGTTTGCTCCAAGCAAAGGAGAAAGGCCGACAGGGGCCAGTCAACGTTGATTTTGCGCTTGCAAACCTTAACCAGAGATACAAAAAGACGACGTTTATTCACTTGAAGGCTTGAGAAACCCCAGATGTTGACGTTGTAAGGAAACTTGTGAGGCCACTTTCAGTTTCGAAATTTCAGCACTCGACTTCTTCACTCCCTCTCGACAGGAGTTTATGTGCCCGAAAGTTTCCGAAAAGTGCAGATATTAGGCCGCCAATGACCCTCTTCATGGTTGAGGACCCTGTGCTTTCCGCGACACAGTCATCAGGACATTCGAAACACCCTTCCGTTCTAATATTCCGTTCTATGCTTTATATAAGTTTAGAACAAACCAACGCGGGTACTGTCGTGTCTATGGCGATCAGCGCACGATGCTGTCGTAGTATAGCATCGCGCCAAAGTCATGAGGGGAGCACATAATTGCCAAGCAAATGGGGCTCTTTCGATCCCCTGTGCGACGCAGCGCCAGGCATGGTTTAGTCAGGCATTTGGTCAGCCCCGTGCTGTTTTGGGGAATAGGGCACGAAAGACCACGTAACGACGCTCCGCTTGTGCTGTTGTTATGCGTTTTGTAGTCCTAATTGTACTTGTTCCCTAGTTCCCTAGATGCTACCATCCTCACCGTGAACATTTTGTGGAGAAGAGACAAGAACTTCATTTACAACAGAATGAATGCAAGCTGCGAAAAGTAAAATGTATTCACTATTGCTCCTGTGGTGACAGTACAAAAAGTTGGTATACTGCTGTTAGCAGAGAATTACGGCAACACAGCTTAAGGCAGTTATATCGATCCTGCGATTTTTTCTGTTTTCGCGTGCTTTCCAACCTTCCCAGCGCCGGTCCTGTCGTTTGTGTTCTTCTTCTTGAGTCCTGGTCTTCAGCGCCTTACCTTTACTACTTCATACATTTGAGGTTTAAAGGGAATGACAAACAACTTTCATGGCACCAATTTTTTCTTTTTTTTTGTTAAGTGCAAAGGAAAGCTTACCGATCAGAGTGTCTAATCATGAAGTCGTAACGCGGAAAACGCCGTGGAACATTTTTTATCAGAATCTTTCGACCCTGCTGTGAGGATGCATTCGTTCGCTGAAGGCATGCTGAAAACAGTGGTAGGTGAGCGCGATAGGGATTATACGCCCGCATTTTTGGGATGCAGACGACAAGTGCTGCCGTAGCTGTGAGAAAGTATAATATTTTGTTTATCAAGCCGATGTTAGTGCGACTCAGGTTTGCCCAAGTGTTAATATTTCTACAATAATTGCTAGTGTTTTCGTACTTTCCTGTTCAACTGCTTTGGTTATTAACCAGTCAAGGGTGTTTTTTAGCCAAGCCAATTTAATTTCTCAAATGCGAATCGACGATTTTCCACATGATACGCAGTTCAGCGTGTTGCGTAGCCAGGCGTGTGCTAATATTGAAGTGCCGTCACTCATTTACGGCACAACTATTCGATTGCATCTTGTGTCTCACAGGGAGACCCCACCACTCTAGGTACTTACTCGCTAACTCGCGCGGGTACAACAGCATGCGTGCCGCCATGCATTGTGGGACACATGTGCCGCTCCTAAGCGTGCACTTTCTTTATTTCGTAATACGAATAGAATAGAACGCAATCATCTAATAACATACGAATTGAAATTTTAGGCAATAATTGTGCTGCACTTAATAACAGCTGACTTACGCACAGTAATTTCATATAGTACAACTGGAGTGCCAAGATTTCACCGCCAGGTCGCGCCACTGACTGTTCTTTTTTTTAAACACATTTTGAGTTCTTTTTTACTGGGGGAACTATAGAATGGGTTCAGACCAGGAAGGCACTTAGAGGATAATATGTTTGTACTAACTCAGTGCATAGAGGTTTCACTAGCTCAGAATATAACTTTATGAATAGCATTTCTGGATATTAAGGGAGCCTACGACACACAGACAGGGAGCTGTTATGCGACATTCTCAAGCACGAAGGCATAGATGACGATTTTGTGGAGCTTCTGAGGGATATACATATAGACACCGAGTACTAATAGTGTGGGAATGCCGAAAATGTAATGAACTGTTGGGAATTCATCAAGGATTGAAGCAAGGATGTCCTCTGTCTCTATTGTCGTTCACGTTTTATGTTAATGGTTTAGAAAGACGACTAGGAAACAGTCAATGAGCATTTGATTGATCATACATACGTAATGGAAAAATCGTACAACAGAAGGTCCCCGGACCGATGCATGCGGACAACGCATGATATTTACAGAAACTTGAGAATACGTATGGAAACGCAGCGATAAATCTAGGCCTTAAGTTTAGCACAGAGAAATCAGGAATTATGATCTTCCATCCAGAGATGAGTAATTACGTGGTGTCAATTCACCAGCAAGTAATACACATAGCCAAGCAATATAAATACCTCGGCGTATACATAAACGAAAGAAAGCCTTACACAAGGACCCACCAAGGTGATATCAAAATAAAGGGGAAGCGGAATGCAGCAATAATGAAACATAGATCACTTTGAGACCACAATAAGTATGAGGTTGTGCATGGAATTTGGAAAGGAGTAATGGTGCCAGCTAGGGCCAGCACTCGCAAATGCCATTCTGTGCTTCAAGTCGAATATCTTGTCGGGGCTGGAAGTTAAGCAAAGATGGGCATGCGGGCTGGATTTGGGAGCCCACGGGAAAACCACAAATGAGGCAGTGCAGGGTGACATGGGTTGGGCCACGTTTGAAGACAGAGAATTGCGGAGCAAAATTAGCTAGCAAAATCAGGAACTTGGGTGAAAATAAATGGGCGGCTAAAGTGCAGAAGTATCCCCCGTGAAAAACGTGGACACAGAATGGAAGAAGAGGCCAAGACAGTTGGCAACCAAGCACAGGGTATAACTGAAAGTGTAAATAGACAACCAGGAGTCATCATAAAGAAAGTGCGAGAGACGGATACCATGAATTGGATAAAAGAATGGAAACAAAAAAGACGATGGAGATTTAAAAGAATATGAAGAAATTAGAAGGAAAAATCTGTACGATAATACGAAGGGGAGTGCCTTACTATTTGAGGCTCGAGCTGGTCTGCCCACCAATCAACACAATCTGCCCACCATCCTTCAACAAACCTACTGTTACCTGATCCTCCCCAGCTGCCTTCCCCCCCTTTGCATAGCTCCCAAGGCTTTCTTTACTTCTTCCGGCGTTACTTGTGGGATTTTAAATTCCTCTAGTCTATTTTCTCTTCCAATATCGTCGTGGGTGCCACTGGCACTGTACAAATCTCTATAAAACTCAGCCACTTGAACTATCTCATCCATATTAGTAATGATATTGCCGGTTTTGTCTCTTAATGCATACATCTGATTCTTGCCTATTCCTAGTTTCTTATTCACTGTTTTTAGGCTTCCTCCGTTCCTGAGAGCATTGTTGTGCTAGAGCTCCCAACAAAAGTTCGCTTTGCCGGCATGCGGCTAAAGCCGGGCGCCGAACGAATTCGCCGGGCCTGACGGCGAGTCGTGTTTGGGTTACATCCGATGGCGCTGCCGGAGCGGCGCCGTTGAACGACTTCACCGGGATCGCCTGACGCAGGTGCCTCTCGTCCATTTGTTGGAATTCGCACAGCAACCCGCGGTGGATCCTGATTGGAGGTTCGAGCCGATGGCAATTGCATCGACTCCTGTGGTTATAAAAGCCCGAACCACGGGACGACGACGACGGCAGCAAGCAGAGGCGTGCTCCCGTTTCTCACCGCACGCTTTAGTGCGAGTCCATTATGCCCCGGCCTCTGAGCCATTCATATAGCGCCCTTGTACATACTGCATATAAATGTTTCGTTTAATCACCGTCGCCTTGGATCCTCCTTCGCAACAGTGGCGGCAGCGTTGAGACGTCTCCGTCACAACAGCATGTTCAATTCTATCCATATTATACTTCGTTATGTCAGCTGTCTTACGCTTGTTGATTAACTTGGAAAGTTCTGCCATTTCTATTCTAGCTGTAGTGTTAGAGGCTTTCATACATTGGCGTTTCTTGATCAGATCTTTCGTCTCCTGCGACAGCTTACTGGCATCCTGTCTAACGGAGTTACCACCGACTTCTATTGCACACTCCTTAATGATACCCATAAGATTGTCGTTCATATCTTCAACCCCAAGGCCCTCTTCCTTTGTTAAAGCCGAATACCTGTTCTGTAGCTTGATCTGGAATTCCTCTGTTTTCCCTCTTACCGCCAACTCATTGGTCGGCTTCTTACGTACCAGTTTATTCCGTTTCCTCCTCAAGTCTAGGCTAATTCGAGTTGTTACCATCCTATGGTCACTGCAGCGCACTTTGCCGATCAAGTCCACATCTTGTATGATGCCAGGGTTAGCGCAGAGTATAAAGTCTGTATCATTTCTAATCTCGCCATTCGGGCTCCTCCACGTCCACTTTCGATTATCCCGCTTGCGGAAGAAGGTATTCATTATCCGCATATTATTCTGTTCTACAAACTCTACTAATAACTCTCTCCTGCTATTCCTAGAGCCTATGCCATATCCCTCCACTGACTTGTCTCCACCCTGCTTCTTGCCTACCCTGGCATTGAAGTCGCCCATCAGTATAGCGTATTTTGTTTTGACTCTACCCATCTCCGATTCCACGTCTTCATAGAAGCTTTCGACTTCTTGGCCATCATGACTGGATGTAGGGGCGTAGACCTGTACGACCTTCAATTTGTACCTCTTATTAAGTTTCACCAGAAGGCCTGCCACCCTCTCGTTAATACTATAGAATTGTTGTATGTTCCCAGCTATATCCTTATTAATCATGAATCCGACTCCTAGTTCTCGTCTCTCCGCTAAGCCCCTGTAGCACAGGAAGTGCCTGCTTTTTAGCACTGTATGCGCTCCTTTTGTTCTCCCTGTCCTCAACTCTCTCTGTAAATAAGTGAAATAAATGTTTACCACCACCACAACCTAACTTCCCTGAGCCCTATTATATCCCATTTACTGCCCTCTAATCCCTGCAATTGCACTGCTAAACTCGCCTCACTAGATAACGTTATAGCGTTAAACGTTGCCAGGTTCAGATTCCAATGGCGGCCCGTCCGGATTATGATTATAAAATTATATTTCCTACTTAAATCATGAAAAGTGTGCTGGATTCTGTCACTATAAATCATGGTCATTTCATTTCCATGAACGTCTCACAATATATGCTGGCCGGTTGTCAGTCCCTCTAACTAGTCAAGTCGAAAAATATTTTTCTACGTTAAAAAGAAAGCATATGCAATCTATTTGCTTCGTGGTAAACCATTGTTGAGGAGTGTTTACAGCTACAGGAGTCACTGAAGTATGGGTCCTGTTTGAAGGCGAAAGCCTTTCTAGGCTCACGGTGAAGTTTGTGTCCGCATACCTGAACGCCGGAGTGTTCGCCGAAACGTCATCACGCCATATTAAGACAGATTAAAGACAGATTAAAGAATAAAAAATGGCTGATAGTGATAGTTAGTGAATGATAACGTTATAATAGAGATTGATAGACGTTAATAATGACTAGTAATGACTAATCATGAATACTAATGACTCGTAATGACTACTAATGACTCCGGAATGAACAATATGTCTAACGATGGCTTGTAATTACCCCAATCGATTAGAAATGACTAGAAATGGCTAGTAATGAGTAACAATGACTAAAATTACTACTAATGATTTGTAATGACTACTAATAACTACGAAATGACTAATATGTCTAACGACGGCTTGTAACGACCACAATTGATTACAAATGACTAAAATGCTTATTAGTGAGCAGTAATGACTAATAATGACTGAAGTGACTAGTCATGACTATGAAATGACCAATATGTGTAACGACAACTTGTAACGACTGCAATTGATTACAAATGACCAAAAATGCTTAGTAGTGAGCAGTGATGATTAATAATGACTGAAATGACTTGTAATGACTAGTAATGACTACGAAATGACCAATATGTCTCACAACAACTTGTAACGACTACAATTCATTAGAAATGACTAAAAATGCTTACCGAGGGCCAGTAATGACTTATAATGACGGAAATGACTCGTAATGACTACTAATGACTAGGATATGACCAACATATATAACAACGGCTTGTAATGACCACAGTTGGTTACAAATGACTAAATATGCTTAGTAGTGAGCAGTTATGACTAAAAGGAATAAGAGAAGGAGAAGAGGTTAAGAGAAAGAGGAGAATGATAAGAGGAGGAAAAGTAGGGTTTCGCCGTTCACCTCAAAAGAGAGATTTTAAGAGACCCTGTAATTTTTTCGCTCACATTTAGTCACGGAATCAACAGAAATCGATAGTTGTGTTGTGACGTTATGTCAACCTTTCGGCACCAAAAACATCACAAAGACCGTTGTCGCTCGTACACAAGCACCCAACTTAACTGATTGTGACTGAAATAGATATTCCTACTTAGCACAACGCCAATGCTATTTAGGCGCCGAAAATGCGTGACAGCACTGAGTAAGCGGTAGGTTTAGCACATGTGAACGAAAAAAAAACCACACACATACATAGATATTTGCGAGCCCACATGACATGAATATACAACGCTGTTGAACGTTCGGTCGGAAAAATCTCACCTCCCAAGATATCTTGATGGAGTTCGGACCGGTCGGGCGAGCTGTTATATTCAGTGGCGGGCTTGCAGGACCTAAAAAAGAAGAAAAGTTGTTTTTTCTAATTTTTATACGGCATACCAAAAATTAACAGCAGCAAGATGCGAAAGGAAACGAACAAGAGTACCCGACAAAAGTGACATGACAAGCTCTAATTAAATAACACAAGCAGCCATGGAAAAAGTTTTGTGCTCTGATATTAATTCAATGAGTAAATCTTTTGAAGCAAAGATAATGAAACACAGAATGCCACCAAACAAGACAAAGAGTTCAGAGGAAAGTGGAAAATGGATGTGATCAACAGCCACTAAACGAGAAAAGTTGTTGGCCCTGACGAAGTGGGCAAGACTCTTTGTCGGAACGCTTCCCTTGTTCGGCAACTGTTGACCATAAAATACCCTCAGTTTTCTCAGCGTTTCTGGCCTTTCTTGTCTTGTGAAGGCGACAGCATATTTTCGGCTACCATACCCTACTATCTGTCTATATGGCCTCGATGCGATGTCTGCGTAAAAGGAGTAAAGAAAATCTGACCCCATACGAGGAATCAAAACCGGGTCTGGAACCGAAGTAAACATCCTCGGTGGTGCGCCAACAGTAGAGAAGGGGCGCGGAATACGCGGGACAAAAGAGCGGGAAGCTTCGCAAGGCCAACCGAAGGCTTCGACCCGAGCCGTCATTCCGATGCTCGTTAGGAGTCGCAGCGCCACGCACAGATGGTCCGACCATCGCTCGCATAGCGCGATCGTTAACGTCAGTCGCATATGGCACGACACCACTGAAAGCGTTTACGTACGTATCAAGCTTCAGCACGCATCATCCCCTGATACCTGTAAGGTATCTGGGGATGATGCGGAATCGCGATAACGACGGGGAATAAATTGAGCAACGCCGCCGTGGCGCCGTCCCGATGCGGAAGCAGGCGAGCGGCTCGTGCCTGGAGGGTTGCGAGGTCTCCCGAGAGGCGCGGTGCGGTTGGCTGCAAAAGAGACGAAGGCCAACGGGCGCGCCATCAAGCTCCACTCACTCGGCTGCAATAGAAGTTGAGTAGAGTATGCGCGATATGCGAACACTCCCGAATAAATTAGACAATCATTTTTCTCTCTTAGCTATTTGTATTTCTTTTTGGCACGGAAGAACAAAAAATACTGCAATGAAGACAGTAAGTTTGACAGAACCCACAATCTCGGAAGCCGTCGGAAGCCGACAAACGTTGTACGGCCGGAAGCCCACTCTGAAAGAGTGCAGCTATAGCCAAAAAAAAGAAAAAAAAAGAAAAAATAAAGTACTGTCATATATTAGGGTGTACGGTGAGTAACGAATTCTTTTTTTTTTCAAACTGGAAGTAGAACACCAAATAGAGTTTTGTTCCTCTGGTCGTAACACTCAGTGTTGGGTTACATTACAATAGGGATGAAACGCGGAATTATCGGGCGAGATTGCAGTACATCATCCGAACGCACGCTATACAGGCTTTCCTATTGTCTGTTCTTCCCCTGTCGCGCCGATTCGTTTTTTTTTTTTTGCACCGCGCACTCAGAAAGATTCGTTCCGGCGTGCAGGAAACATAGCTCTCTTCTCGCACGCCATCGAACAGCCCGCGCTAGAAGAGTCTTAAACGCGGCCACCTGGCGCTCACAGCGCATCGCTCCGAAGCAGCTCGCGCTCGCGGAAAGCAACGCGCGCCCGGACGCGCACAGCACCGGAGCCACTGAACCGCTTCTCCTCTCACCGGTGTAGTGCGTAGCCCGTTGCGCGAACATCTTCGACGCGGCCGCCGCGAGACTCCCGAGTTCGCAATATCGTCGGCGCGATGTTCACGAAGAAGAAGAGAAAAAAAAACAAAAACGAATAGCCTTGGGAAAAGGAAGGGTGACGGCGGCACTATGTATCGGGCAACAACATGCTCGGCCGTACACGCTGATGCATGTATAAGTAGTGCAAATCCATCACGTATGCGCATTTGATGCACCCGAGGCCCGCCGTCGCGATCGAAGTGGGGCCTCGAGACAACGGCTCGCCGGCTCCGACGACGTCCCGCGATGACTACCTCGCGCGCGGCGCTCGGCAGCCAGACGGAAGACAAGAGCGCGCTCGAGCGGAGCGTAATTGGAAAAAACGCGACGCGAGAGAAAATGGTAGATCGTGTCTTCTTTTTTTTTTCTCGAGCGTTTGGACCCGCCGTGCTCGTCGATAACTTTTGTATCGCGTATCCTGGCGCCCCCCCCCCCCCCCCCCAAGCCCGCTTCTTTCTCCTCATTATTAAGCTTCTCCTATTCTGCTCGCGTTGCTTTGTCAAAACTCCATCCGTCTTCCTTGTTCCTTTCGTTATATCCTCCCCCCCCCCCCCCCCCACACACACACAAACCCCGCATCAAGAAAGAAAAATTGGGCTTTTCAGTTTGTTTCATACTATTTCTAGTTCGCACACCTGCGCGATTTTAGTATGCAGTTATGAGCGCACATTTATTTTCGTATTATTTTTGAAGCTCGTGATGTGCGATACTTCTGCACCCCATCGAAATCTCCGAGTCCGACTGACTGCAACGAAAGTTTTTCGCATCGAAAATCCACTGTAGCCAACTCACACCTGAGACTTCACACGAACTCGAATTTCTTTTAAAGTCCTTTTGAGGGCGCTATGGTTCTCATGCGTTCTTTCGCTCTTTATGCCGCAATTTCTTGTTCTTTTCACTACACCAGAAACGTCGGCTACAAGAAGAAAAAAGCTCATTGACATATGCTCATGTTTTCTTGCTTTCCTTTTACAACGTCGCGTGAATACGGCCATCCTTCCATCGGCGGCTCCTCCGGTGTTCGCGCCGAAAACACGGTTCCGATCGACGGTCCATGTTCCGAGTGCTTCCTATGCATTTTTTTTTTGTCTTCTCTCTACCCTCAACTTTTACTCACAGGCTGCCTGCTACACTCGTTTCTCTGCGTGCACGCCGCCTTCGCAAGCTTCTTCGCGCTTTCTTTTTTCTTTTGTTTTCTTCTCGCATTTCTGTCGCGGCTTTGGTGTTTGAGTGTACGTTGTGCATCGATTGGCTGGGCTGGCTGCCTTCCGCTTCGTTACATTCTCTCTCGGCCTACTACTCGGTATGATGGAGAACTTGCCAGCATTTCTCGCGCAAGGACGACGGGATATCGTCGGCGGAGGAACCGAATGTAACTGCATGCTCCCGAAGAGGAGGCCAGTGGCGCGCGCCGAAAATGCCCCCGGCGATGCGATAAAGAAGAAGAAGAAGAAGAAGAAGAAGAAGAAGAAGAAGAAGAAGGAAGGGCTGTTGGGTGAAAAACAACAGGGAGAGTAGCGGAGGCCCACCGAACGCTCGAAATAAAGCATCCGGGAAAGGGTTGTGCGTGTCTAACTGCAGGGGGACGTGGTGTATACGCAGTGAGACGAAGGGGTTCACTGGTCGGCCGAAAAAAGGGTGCGAACCACCCACGAGTGAACGACGATGTTTGGCAAGAAGTAACCGCGAAAGAGTAGAAGAAAAAAAAAATAAAAGAGTAGAGGAACCGAAACTTTCAAGGATGCTCACTTTAGATTAAGGCAAAAGAGCGATAACGTGGTGGGAAACAAAACTGTCGGCTAGAGGGCACCAGATGAAAAGAACCAGAGGAAGATATATAAGAGGCGGGCACGGCGTGCAGCTTCTCGCACGCCGTTGGCAAAGGAGAAAGAGGACGTAAAGATAGACATGAGGGCGCGCAGGCAACGGTGAAAGGCGATGAAAGAAAGAAAGAAAAAAAGAAAGTGTTCACAAATACGACAGCGCACGAAACGCCGCTGCAGAAACTTGCTCATTTACTGGCATACACACGCACTCAATACCACGCGGAGGAAAGCTGGCGTAAACAAAAACAAAGAGGAGGCGTCGTCCAGTGGAGTAGCAAACAGTGTAGAGAACAGGGGAGAGAAATAGGTATAATGTCGCGAAGGCAAAAAAAAAGAAGGAAAAAAGAAGAAAGGAAATAAAGAACAAGGCCTCATATAGAGCCGACAAAGGCAAGGACGATGTAAAGGCGTTACAGAGAGAGAGAGAGAGAGAAAGAGAGAGAGAGAGAGAGTTCAGGCCGAAAAAGGAAATAATACTGAAAAACAACAGTGTGGGGGAAAAAGAGGGAAGAGGGATAGCTGCGAGGCCAGAAAACAAAGGAGGGCTCGCTGGGAGGTGAAACAAAAGATTTCCTTTTTCTCACACCCTTTCAGTCTTCGTTACCGACGGAGCCATTTTTTTTTTTACTTCCCTCGTCCGCGCGCGTTTCGAGCGGATCTCCTGCGCGAGGTAAAAAAAAAGCGTATATATATATATATATATAAAAGGGAGTCGTGGTGTAGTGGGGATGCCGGCGCTTCCCCGCCTTCTTTTTTTCGCCGAAAATCGGGGCCGCTCATTCTTGTCGCCGGCTCCTTCCGCAAGGATTCCTTCAAAGCGTTGGCGCTTCGTCTCGAATGACGCCTCCCGGAGCTTCCTTTTTCGCGTCGGCTCCTTGGGCGCTATCGCCCCGCCGCCGAGGCTTCTTTTCATGCACCCGCCGGCCTGGGTTTTTCGAAACGCAACAATGGGACGGCGGCGGCACGCGCCTCTCGCTCCTCGTCAGCCCGTCACGCGCAGCCTCCGACGGCAGGAGGTGTTAATCGACGAAAACGTAATTGTGCGACGCTTCGGAATTCGTTTTTGTCTCCGCGAGCGACAAAATGCCCCTGGCGAGCTGCGAGGGCGCTTAACGAAGAGGCAGCCGAAATGAAAAAGCCTTCGCGCGGCTGCCGCCCCGTGCCTCGAATTCTCGCGCGCATTTGGCACTGTTTGAACAGCACCGATGGCACCGGCTGTTGGAATCTCAGCGCGGCCACCAGCTGTTGGAACCTCAGTGCTGACGCCCGTTATTGCAACTGGGTCGCAAGCCCCAAGGGTAGCGTTGGCCTGGCGGCCTGGGGCACACTGGAAGCATCCGAAGGTCCCAGCAAAGCATGAGGCGACTGCTAACAGAACAACTTGTTTATTCTAGCATCGCAAAGAGCGGGCGGTCAGGTCGACCGAAGTAGAGAGACGGGAGAGCACGTTACTCAACAGCAGAAATCGGAGCCTCTCTCCTGGCGTCCGGGGGCAGCTGCTCTTATACTCTCGGAGTTGAGAGCAAGAGGGAAGGTCACGGGACTACGTCACGTGACAGCGGCGACGGACGGACTGAGAGACACGTTGGAACAAGGAGGTGACGCATCAGACGGGCCGGCGCCGGTCAGACCTCCTCGCTTCACACTGGGGGAGCTCTTCTCCCCGGCTGCCGCGCTTTGACAAGCGTGGGCACACACACACACACGCACACACGAAGACACGTGGCACTGAACATGCCGGGACGCGCTCGGCGGGGATGCGTCGCGGCCGCTCCGAACGGGCCAAAATGTCCGCCGCTTTGAATGAAGTCCCGGCGTCCGTTGCATCCGCGCTGGCTTTACCGCGCGCGTCGTAGGCGAAACGTAACAGACCGCCCCGCCGGGGGAAGGAGATCCCGATGGACAGGGGACTGCATCCGCTGTCCGGAGGGATGTCGCTCGATGATGCTCATAACCGAAGTCGGTCGTCCCTCGGCCTTTCTTGAGCGCAGCGCACCGAGAAGGCCTCGTTCTCACGTTCAGGTTCACACAGGACACTGCAAAGTGACTTCGGGAGAGTTGCCATTTTTCTCTCGTTCCCAGCAAGCGTTAGAACTACGCCGAAACTCAGCCGCTCAGTCAGCAAGCACGGCACAACCCTCACTAAGCCATGCCAGGCTCTTTCCCCCTTTTTTTTTACTACTGCCTAGTTCCTTACAGTAGTATAGCAGCACTCAGAACGCGTCCACAAATCGGAAAATTGCACTAGAAAGCATATCATCACTTTGAAACACTACACAAAAGCAATATGTTAAAAATCCTGCCTCAGGAAGAAAAACATCAATAACAAACAATTTTGAGGCTGATTCCCATGTTAGGGGCTTCGACTTAAGCCATCGGCGTTACCGTTGAGACTCCCCTTTTTGTAACGCACCTCAAAGGAATATTGTTGCAAAGCGAGGCTCCAGCGCAGGAGGCGGCCATTTTTGGGAGAGATGGTCTGCAGGCATTGGAGAGGGCAGTGATCCGTCTCAATGATAAACCTCGAGCCGGCTAGGTAGCATGACAATTTCTGAACGGCCCACACGAGACACGCACACTCTTTCTCGGTGGCGCTGTACGCCTGCTCACGACTGGTCAGCTTACGACTAGCATACAGGACGGGGTGTTCTACTTCTCCATTTTCCCGTTGGCACAGTACAACGCCCATGCCTCGCTCACTAGCATCGCACTGAACAACGAACCCTTTGGTGTAGTCGGGCGATCGTAGCGCAGGCTGGCTTGTTAGGGCGCTCTTTAGGGCGCTAAAAGCTCCTTCCTTTGTCTCGTCCCAGACGACTGTTTGCGGCTCTGTCTTTCTTAGAGCATCCGTCAGGGGAGCCGCGATATCAGAGTACCTGGGGATGTACCTCTGATAGTAGCCGGCGACACCTAAGAACGACCGAATATCGGTCTTCGTGCGCGGTTGCGGAAAGTCTCGCACAGCGGCCACCTTTATTTCAGATGGGCGGCGACGACCCCGACCAATCACGTGACCAAGGTAGACAACCTCGGCCTGTGCTAACTGGCACTTGGGAGCCTTGACTGTCAAGCCCGCTTCGCGCAGGCGGGTTAGCACTGCCCGCAAGTGTGCCATATGCTCAGACCAGGATGCGGAGAATATCGCTACGTCGTCTAAATACGGTAAAGCGAATTCTTGCTGTCCCCGCAACACTTTATCCATGAGGCTTGAAAAACAGTATGGCGCGTTCTTCAAACCAAAACTCAACACTTTAGGATGGAATGTTCCCATTGGTGAAATGAACGCCGCATACCTACTAGCCTCTTCTGTAAGTGGAACCTGCCAATAACCCCTGACAAGATCTAGGGTGGAAATAAACTGAGCGCTACTAACTTTCTCAAGGCGCTCCTCGATGTTAGGGATCGGATAAATTTGATCTTTAGTTATGGAATTTAGCCTGCGGTAGTCGACGCAAGGACGAGGTTCCTTGCCCGGTACCTCAACTAAAATCAAAGGGGAGGTATAATCACTCTCACCCGCCTCAATAACACCGAGCTGTAGCATCTTCTTTACCTCAGCCTCCATAATATCGTGCTGGCGGGGTGACACCCGGTACGCCTTGGATCGTACTGGCTCTGGGGAGGTAAGTTCTATATCATGGGTAAGGACAGAAGTCCTACCAGGCCTCTCAGAGAACTGACCTTGAAACTCTTGTAAGAGCTGGCGCAGTTCGGTTTTCTGCTCAGGCGACAGCGGTGCTTTACTGATTAAGTCACTAATGACTTGATCGGTGTCTTCCCTGTTCGTCACTGAGCCTAGTCCCGGAAGCTCGACCGGAAGCTCTTCGGGAGCGTTTACCATCATACACACTACTGCTTCCCGTTGCTTATAGGGTTTGAGCAGATTACAGTGGTAAACTTGCTGTGCTTTCCGTTTTCCTGGCAGACTCACCACGTAGTTAACGTCCGACAGTTTTTGAACAATTCGTGCTGGGCCCTCCCACTGCACGTCGAGTTTGTTTTTTAGCGATGTGCGCAATATCATGACCTCATCGCCCACCTCAAAACGACGGGCCCTGGCTGTCCGATCATAATAAACTTTGGCCTTCTGCTGGGCCTTTGCCATTGCTTCACCTGACAACTCCTGTGCCCTTCTTAAGCGTTCGAGGAGCTTAAGCACGTACTCCACCACGACTGGGTCGTCTCCCCTGCCTTCCCACGATTCTCGAAGCATGCGAAGCGGAGACCGAAGCGAGCGACCGTACACCAGCTCAGCTGGCGAAAACCCCGTAGCCGCATGCGGCGCGGTCCGTAATGCAAACATCGCCCCAGGCAGACACAGCTCCCAGTCAGTTTGATGTTCAAAAGACAATGCTCTCAACACGCGCTTCATGACGGAGTGGAGCTTCTCAACGGAATTCGACTGGGGGTGGTGCACTGAGCTGTGTAACAGCTTTACCCCGCACCTTTCGAGAAAGGCTGTCGTCAAAGCGCTAGTAAACACTGTGCCTTGATCTGATTGGATTTCCGCAGGAAAACCAACTCGCGCAAATATGGACAGTAGGGCATTGACTATCTCAACTGAGCTGAGTTCTTTAAGCGGCACTGCTTCAGGGAACTTTGTCGCTGGGCAGATCACAGTCAAAATGTGTCTGTACCCCGTGGCTGTTACCGGCAGAGGTCCCACTGTATCAATAACGAGCCGTCTAAAAGGCTCCGTAATGATAGGTACCAACTTCAACGGCGCCCTCGATTTGTCCCCTGGTTTGCCCACCCGCTGACAGGTGTCGCATGTCTTCACAAAGTGGTCTGCGTCCCGAAAACACCCTGGCCAATAGTACTCTTGCAAGAGACGGTCCTTAGTTTTCTTAACTCCTAGGTGTCCGGACCACGAACCCCCATGCGACAAGCGCAACAGATCCTGACGGTAGCACTGAGGCACGATCAGCTGATCGAACTCCACTCCTCTGCGGTCTATATACTTCCGGTACAGGACCCCACCTCTTTCCACAAAGCGAGCATTTTTCTTGGCGATACCTTCTTTGACAATGCAGCGTATGTTTTCTAGGCTGCCATCCTTCTTTTGCTCGGCTATCAAAGCCGACCGGCTGACTTTTAGCAACCTATTAAGTCCGTCTGACGTAGGCGCGATGAGCAAATCTTCAGATAGCTCTTCTAACTTTCCCGTGTCGGGCATTTCCTCTCCAGTATCTGGTGCCTTTAACGCTACAGGCTCAATTTTATTCAGTTCGGGCGTGCTCTGAATATCAGCTTGCTGCGCCTCTGACCCTTTCTCATCGTTCGACAACGTCGGCCCCGCAACTACCGCCTTTGCAGCGAGCTCCCGAACCTTCGATCTGGTTAAGGCCTGAACGCTAGCCTCACCAAACAAAAGCCCCTTCTCGCGCAGGAGGTGATCGGACCTGTTCGAAAATAGGTACGGGTACTGGGGGGGCAGCATAGATGACACCGCCGCCTCCGTCTCAAGTGCTCCGAAAGGTCCTTCAATAAGCACTTTTGCTACGGGCAGACACACGCTGTGAGCTTCAACGGCTTGCTTGATCCATGCGCACTCGCCCGTGAACATATCGGGTTCTACGTAAGAGGGGTGAACTACATCCATCGTAGCTGCGGAATCGCGAAGCACTCGGCACTCTTTCCCGTTTACGAGGAGGTCTCGCATGTAAGGCTCGAGAAGCTTCATGTTCTCGTCAGTGCTGCATAATGACAAAAACACGACTTTTGTTTTTGTTTCCGGACACTGCGCCGAAAAGTGACCCGGCTTCTGGCACGTATAACACACGCGCGCTTGCCTCGCCTCGAACCGCTTTCTGCGTTCGGCTTCGGCTGCCGCCGTCTCCTTACGTTCAGTCGGACTGCTTTCACTCGCGTCCGCACTACGTGTGTCCCCCTTTGCTCTCATGGGCGTGAACTTCGGCCTCTCAAACTTGGAGCCAAATTCACCCTTTTGACTGTCCTTAGCTCCGCGAGCCCGACGCGTCACAAACTCTTCGGCTAGCTCAGCGGCTCTAGCCACCGTACTAACGTCTGGCCTATCCAAGACCCAGTAGCGCACGTTCTCAGGTAACCGACTATAAAACTGTTCTAGCCCGAAACACTGCAGAACTTTCTCGTGGTCACCAAACGCTTTCTCTTCTTTGAGCCACTCCTGCATGTTTGACATTAGCCTGTAGGCAAACTCTGTATATGACTCACTTTTGCCTTTCTCATTTTCTCGAAACTTCCGACGGAACGCCTCCGCGGACAGCCTGTACTTTTTTAGCAGACTCGATTTCACTTTGTCGAAATCCTCTGCCTCCTCTCTCTCCAAGCGAGCGACTACGTCGGCCGCCTCGCCGGGTAACAAAGTGAGCAAGCGCTGTGGCCACGTTTCCCGAGAGAACCCCTGCTTCTCGCACGTTCGCTCAAAGTTAACCAGGAACAAACCAATGTCCTCTCCAAGCTTAAACGGCCGCATCAGGTCAGTCATTTTGAACGATACTCGTTCTCCTGCACCGTGTGCCTGACTTCCATTACGAGCGCGTTCCATCTCCACCTCGAGACGCTTCATTTCCAAAGCGTGTTGACGGTCGCGCTCTTCTTTTTCATTCTCTTTTTGTTCTCTTAGTTCGAGCTCCTGTCTTTTAGCCCTCTCCTCAATGGTCTCAAGGCATTCCGACAGCTCGTCATCCTCAGCTCCTAACTCAAGAATAGCCCTTAGCAGTTCTGGTTTTCTGAGTTTGTCTGAGACATCCAGACCCAACTCTCTTGCAAGCTCCAACAATTTCGGTTTGCGCAACGACTTCAAATCCATGGCTGCTCTGAATGCTGCTTTCTCTACTGCCTACTATTGTCTTGCCGCAACTAACCCGGCAGCAACGACAACCACAATTACCAGCTCTGTTTCTGACACTAACAAAAGCCTGGCAAAACTCAGAAGAAGAAAGTCCCGCACTCACCAAACCTCGCAGCCAAGAATTCAGCGCAGTCGTTCCGCTGCAGGCAACCAGTCATCACACAGGGCTCGTTGCACTGCTCCCGGATGGTCGTTGTGCTGCTCAGCATACAGTCAACCGCATATCTTCGCTGCTGGCCTCCGTTGTCGCGATCTCACCGCTGGCAACCAGATGTTTGAACCGCACCGATGGCACCGGCTGTTGGAATCTCAGCGCGGCCACCAGCTGTTGGAACCTCAGTGCTGACGCCCGTTATTGCAACTGGGTCGCAAGCCCCAAGGGTAGCGTTGGCCTGGCGGCCTGGGGCACACTGGAAGCATCCGAAGGTCCCAGCAAAGCATGAGGCGACTGCTAACAGAACAACTTGTTTATTCTAGCATCGCAAAGAGCGGGCGGTCAGGTCGACCGAAGTAGAGAGACGGGAGAGCACGTTACTCAACAGCAGAAATCGGAGCCTCTCTCCTGGCGTCCGGGGGCAGCTGCTCTTATACTCTCGGAGTTGAGAGCAAGAGGGAAGGTCACGGGACTACGTCACGTGACAGCGGCGACGGACGGACTGAGAGACACGTTGGAACAAGGAGGTGACGCATCAGACGGGCCGGCGCCGGTCAGACCTCCTCGCTTCACACTGGGGGAGCTCCTCTCCCCGGCTGCCGTGCTTTGACAAGCGTGGGCACACACACACACACGCACACACGAAGACACGTGGCACTGAACATGCCGGGACGCGCTCGGCGGGGATGCGTCGCGGCCGCTCCGAACGGGCCAAAATGTCCGCCGCTTTGAATGAAGTCCCGGCGTCCGTTGCATCCGCGCTGGCTTTACCGCGCGCGTCGTAGGCGAAACGTAACAGCACCGAAGAGGAGGCACAGGGAGAGAGCAGAAAAGGAAAGAGTGGCCCCTGGCGATCGCCCGTCCTTGTCCTGAAAGCGCGCCGCCAAGTTGCGAGGCGTCCTGCGCTGGGCAAGTGTGCGGGCCCCTGCGGGTCTGACTGAAGAGCCTAACCGGCGATTTTGACGATACGTTTTCAGAAGACGGTACACACCGTTGTGGAGTTGGGCGGAATCCGCCGCGTTAGAGAAACAAAAACAAAAAGAAGCAAACTAAAGAAAGGGCTCTCACGTGGCGAAGCTCTGCCGTTTGTAAAAGAAAAATAAAGTGCTCTGTTTTCCCGAAATTACTTCGACTTTTTCGGCGCGGATCTCCGGAGCTGTGCCGAGGACAGTATATGGTCCTTGAAGCTCCGGCTGACTCTGCGATTGGCCGCTCGCGGTTCATTAGTCGCACGCTGTCGGCAGCCGCTATCAACACGGCGCCAGAAGTCGAACGCCTGTGTAGGCTTATCTAGACGGCGAGTGCGACAGTGCACAGCAGCACTGGCAGGTGCGCACTCACTGTGTTCCTCGGTGTTGGCCGTGACCCAGTTGCTGAAGCGACCCCATCCGATGCCGTTCTCAGCTTTAACTCGCAGGCTGAAGACTCGGGCTGGACGCAGCGGGCCAATGGTCGCCGACGTGAGGGAGCTGTTGGTGGTTATGTTGCGAAGCGCCGCGTCGTCGTCTGCGTGAGAAGAGGGAAAGGTGGAAGGGTGAGAAAAATGACCGACGGTTCACTTAGCACTTCTCGGAGTACCTCGAAGGAGACATGACAGGAAAGCGTAAAGGATAAGCACGGGAAGCAGAAAACATAAGCAGCGTTCTGTAGCGCCAGTGTCGTTCAGAGTCGACTACGACCTTACCGAAAAAATTCTGCGAAAGCTTCGACCTTTTTTTTTTCGTTGTTTTTAAATAAGTGCAAATGTAGGTGATGTTGTCGTGATACAGGCTGTACCGGTGATGGATGAAGTTGAAACGACACAATTCGAATGTAATAGGACATATCCGAAGACCTGGAAGTAGGCTTTTCCACATTGTTAGGATTTATTTATTTATTTATTTATTTATTTATTATTCCTGTAGAGGAATAAATACGTTTATCTAGGTCAATTACTCACAGTTGACCGTGATCATGAGAAAGAAATTTACAGAAGAATAAAAATGGGTTGGAGTGCTTACGGCAGGTATCGCCAGATCTTGACTGAGAGCTTACCCGTGACTATCATTGAAAAGAAAGGTGTGCAATGACCACATTCTACCGGTGCTAACATATGGGGCAGAAACTTGGAGGTTGACAATGAAGCTCGAGAACAAGTTAAGGACCGCGCAAAGAGCGATGGAACGAAAAATGTTAGGCGTAACGTTAAGGAGAAAGGAGGAGAGCGGTGTGGATGAGAGAGAAAACGGGGATAGCCGAGATTCTAATTGAAATTTAGAGAAAAAAAAATAGAGCTGGGCAAGCGATGTGACGGCAAGTTGGGCCATTTAGTTGGGATTCATTGTAAGGTTCGTAAGAGCGCAACATAAGACAGGGACAAAAGGAAGGTAAAAATTACAACATGACGCCGTGTTGTCGTTTTCACCTTCCTTCTGTGGGTGTCTTGTGTTGCGCTGTTACGAACCATACAATGAAGGCCATGTAGCGCGTAGGATGGATAACCGGTGGACCATTAGAGTTAAAGAATGGGGTCCAAGAGAAGGGAAGCGCAGTCGAGGTCGGCAGAAAACTAGATGGGGTGATGAAATTGGGAAATTCGCAGGAGTAAGTTGGAATGAATTGGCGCAGGACAAGGGTAATTGAAGATCGCAGGGAGTGGCCTTCACCATGCAGTGGTCAGTGGGCACGGTGAAACCGAAGGGATCATGCCGCTCTCCAAACAATTTATGTTCATTCCCCAGGTTTTGCTGTTTGTCAGCGCCGTTTCATCGACTACAGCAAATTCGTCGACAGTGCTCCCAGTGTGTGACGTGGACGACAGCCGCTCCCCTTCTCCTCACTGCCCATCATCTGCCGACATAAATATAGGCTGATCATGATCATGATGATGATAGTGCGCTGAATCACTGTGAAAGTATCGGACGCTGGACATTCAGAGAAATATGCAAAGCAGTTGAACGCTGAAAATGACCTAACACATGCAAAGCATTAAGTACAAAGAAAAGTTTGGGGGAATTATGCATCTTCTTGGCACGGCCGAGCTCACTGATGCGATGAAATACAAACGTGCTGCTCTCTCGTTATTCTCAGTGATGCTGTTAACGAACGTGATATGATTTCTCGTGCGCATAGGGTAGAATATAAGTCATTTGAAGATGGTCTATTTTTATTTTTCGTATTCATTTCGCCACAGTGCTCTTGTTCCCTAGTTGTTGCTAGCAGAATGAGCCCTTCAAACATTTTCTTGCGAATATATTTTTTCCATTGAGATAAAAGGTGCACAAGCACACAGACATAAGAGCGCGCGATGCTGCTCACTTCTGTTTACGATATATGCGGCATGCTAAGCGCACAAGCACCACCAACGTTCGGAGTATAAAACTGCGTTTATGCCCATTGCGGCATCGGCGTTTAAAACCGAAGAAACTGCGTTCGAATCACACTGGTGCCAGATGAGTCTTGCCGGCAAGTTAGACAAAATATTACCAGATGTGTGAGCGACGACTGCCACCTGGAGGAGAGGACGGCTAATGTTTCTGTATACGTTCTTAAAAAAAGAATAAAAAGAAAGCTACGGAGCGATAACCTTTGAAATGCCGCCATCGCATCCTATTAACGTTGGGTTTCTGGCTGGAAGCTGTTTCCGTTCGCCATGTTCTTCCTAACGTGGTCCGACGCTGTTGTCAACGAAGTGCACTGTCAGGTTAACAACGCGTTTCAAATACAGATCGCTGAAAAGGATGCCGCAAGATCAGACACGAGTGGTGCACTTTGCTGACAACCGCTAGCACAGAAATTGGTCCTCGGTCGTAGCCAGCACGATGCTCAGCTTCTTCCAGTTTACCTTTCTTTCTTTCTTGCTCAGAGTTATCTATTGTGATGTAGAAACGGCCGGGTACGACCCGAAGTTGTATACTCCGACGCTCTGCGCAGGCGAGTAACGTAGATCATGTTGGACGACAGTGGCTGCCAGAGGCAGGACGGAGGGGCCACTATAATTAGCACAGAAGTAATCATATCCAGGGGCTTTGGGTACAACATGTAGAGGGAGGAAAAAGAGAAAGAGGGAGAGAAAGGGAGAGGCGTTTCGGCCGGCACGCAACGCATAGGGACTTGCGTAAAGAACGTTACCGCACACTATCAAGAGTGCATGCGTTCAACGAGCTTAGAAAAGACGCACGGGCAACCGCCAGTTGACAGCGTTCTCTGATCGGAAAACAGCGATTATGACCTCGCTTCTTCCTGACAGTCGGTTAGGTCGCCTACTTAACAAGAGAGAATGCTTACGAAGTGTCAGCGCAAAAAATTGGAGCAGCGGGGATTCAAACCGTGGTCGTAGGCGGAAAGGTGGCTACGCAGTACTCTATCGGCGAGTAGGAAAGCACTCAAATTAGAGCACTGTCTGAAATGCTGCAGGATTTTGGAGTAGCTCAGCTTATTGCCTGCTCCAATTAAGTTGTGCAATGTGTAAAGGAACCTCACTTTTTGTCATATTTTTTTTTCTAAATATTGATATATTTTTCAATAGAAATCTGGACTAATGTAAATAGCCAGAAGTGGGGCGTTCATTTTCTGCAGAAGGCAGTTATGAAAAAAAGCAAATGACAACAACAACTAATCGGAGAATGTTATATTAATTATGCAGAAACACTCGCGATAGTTCATTTGTAGAATTATACACTTTACACTTCCTGCGATCGTTTTGGCAACGGTGCCTGTAAGAAAAGGAGAAGAGGGATAAACAGTAAAAAAAAGTGGACAATCTGGAATAAAAAAAGAAAAGAAGGAGAATGAACCTAAATATTTACAGAGCTTATTGAAATGACAAATCGAAAACACAAGATGTGGCTGGCGTGCATGAAAACGGAAAGCCGGAACGATAGCTGAGAAGAAAGTGGATGGCGCAGAGCGCGCTTTACACGTTTGTCAAAACAGTGCGGTTCCAGGAATGCCGAAGCTATTGAACAGAGCTTGAATTCCAAACGGAGCATACCGACCACACATTCCACCAAATTAATTAACCAGCGCGGCTCGATCGTTAACGACATCGCCTGCAGTAGCACTGCGAAGGCGTTCCCCATGGAATGGAGGCTCACCCAAGATCGCGCAGGAAAGGACAGAGAGAATAAAAAGAAAAAATCGAAGGAAACAAAAGACATCGATGGAAAAAAGCAAGGAACCCATGGAATTAATGAAACTATGACCGTTCTACCAGATTGAAACATCCGCTAGATGGGGTATAACGCTGAAAAAAAAAGGAACGTTACGCAAGCCAAAGGAGCGCGTCATCTCCGGAAGCGGTTTTGTCACCATTTCGTTCCATGGTTTCCACGTGCACCCAGAGAGCGACAGAAATAAAAAATAACAATACAAGAGAAAGAGCAACAAGACTGCCAGCTCTCGCCAGAAGGAAAAGCCGAAATAGAGGTACAGGAACCGCAGGTATGAAAGTGCCGAAGTGTTTCTTTCAATTAACCTGCAGTTCTTAGCTTGTATTGTGTTCATCGCGAACAGACGCTCCTGTGTACCTTACAAACGCTTATCTAGAGGATATGGTTGAGATTGACGGGTGGCGTACGCGCTCAATATATGGCTTCGGTGTCTGGAACTCGGAGATAACAATACTAAGCCTGTAGGCCTCCGGTACCCGTTTGTTTTCACTGCTCCGCGATAGGGGACGGAAAGACAGCGGCCACGCGAGGCTGCGCTATTCACTTTTGTTCGCACGCGATTAATTGCTTTTGCGTGTGTCGTGGGCGACACGTTACGCAAAAATAACAGTTCCCCTAGGCAGAACGCACTGAATTGGCCATGGCATACTGGATACCCTTTTAGCGTGCCGATATTACCACGGAGGAAAGCATTGAGAGGAGAAGAGAACGCAAACAGAACACCCTCAGCACGTACTGTTTACTCATTTCCATGGTGAGAAACAAATCACATGTTTTTTATTAGGTCTTTTGTGCTTGTGCAGGAGATTGAGACGAAAACTGGTTTCCAGTTTGCGCAGTTACCATATTTGCGTTGAATGAATGATCGTCTGTGCCACCGTATCCGGAAGTATAGCTCTGCTGCCGAAAGAATCGAAGCCCCTCTAATAGCATGAGTGTAATTTTGTCCTACCTGCGTCATTTTGTGCCAGTAAACTAATGGCACATTATTGCGCTTTATCTGTATTCATTGTCCTAAATTTCAAAGCGATCTATACTTTTCTAAGTGCGGATTACTGTGCGAACACGCACAATTGCTATTAATTGCCGTGGCGAAACTTGTCGAGGTGGCTAAACTGAAACGTGTCAAACGTTACAACACACTAGCTCGCCCGCAAGAAATTCATAAGGGCGTTCTATGCCGCTTGTCGACGCGTGCGTCCGTGGCATAATGGCGTCAATATCGGGCTTCTGTGCTAGAGGTCCTGTGTTTAAATCCTGCCGTCAGACAACTTTAATGGCTAGCTTAGCAGGACTCTTTGAGGAACTATCAGGTTTGGGATATCCTTGGCCTTAGTGAGATTAGAATAACTCGTGAGGCTTATACAGTGTTGACTAATGGCTATGTCCTCTGCTATAGAGGTCTTCCAGATAAGAAGCAATACGGGATAGGACTCCTAATCCATAAGGACATAGCGGGCAACATTGACGAATTCTACAGCGTTAATGAGAGGGAAGCAGTAGTAGTAATCAAACTTAGTAACAGGTATAGATTAAAGGTAGTACAAGCCCACGCTCCAACATCCAGTCATAATAACGATGAAGTAGATCAGTTTTATTCATATGTGGAATTAACCATGAGAAAAGTGAAAACTCAGTATGCTGCAGTAATGGGCGACTTCAGTGCAAAAGTGGGAAACAAGCTATCTGGTGAAGAAGCAATTGGCAACTATGGCGTCGATCTAGGAACGCTAGAGGAGAGTTGCTGGCAGAATTCGCTTAAAGGAATAACCTGCGAGTAATGAACACTTTCTTCAGGAAGCCTAGCAACAGAAAGTGTACCTGGAAAGGCCTTAATGGCGAAGCAAGAAATGAAACAGATTTCATATTTTTTGCCGATCCCAGCATAGTGTAAGATGTAGAAGTGTTAGGTAGGGTAAAGTGCAGTGATCATAGGTGGTTCTCCTTGCAAACAAATATGCAGCCTTAGAACAGAGAGATGCGGATGACATAGAGGTAATTAATGAAACTCTGACTAGGCTGGCTTCGGAGGCAGCAATTGAAGTGCGACGTAACGCACCAAGGCAACCAGTAGGCAGAGAGAGAGAGAGAGAGAGAGAGAGAGAGAGAGAGAGAGAGAGAGAAATAGAAGAGAGAAAAGGAAGGGAGGTTAACCAGACGCAGGTCTGGTTTGCTGCCCTGCACTGGGAGAAGGGGGTATGGGAATGAAGAGAGAGAGAAAGAAGGGAAAGAAAGAGCACAATTTCGCGCACACTAGAAGGTTCGCACCCAGTCTACACACGGTCCCGAAGACCTGTCGACTTGAGGTATTTCATGAGCGCTTTCGTGGCTTTCTGTGCCATCGAAGCGTTCGGCCAGCGTCCAAGGATCTTCATTACGGAAAATGGTCTAGAGTCCAGGTGGTTCAAACTAGGTTCGATCTCCCAAGTAACAAAGGACTTAATAAAGAAACGCCAAGAATGAAAGTGTCTAACTCAACAGATAAGACAGAATTCGCTAAACTGCCAAACTGATCAACAAGGCGAGAATAAGGGATATTCGAAATTATAATTGAGAAATACTGAGGAAGCCGTAAAAAATGAACGCAGCATGAAATCAGTGAGAAGGAAGCTTGGCATAGGACAAACGAAGATGCATGCACTGAAAGATAAGCAGGGTAATATCATCAGAAATATCGAAGGTATGGTAAAAGCAGCGCAAGAATTCAATACTAACCTGTACAGTACCCAGAGGAGCCACAATACCTCCATTCGAAGCAGTAATGAACAGGTTGCAGAGACTCCTGTAACTAGCGATGAGGTCAGAAGGGCCTTGCAAGGCATGAAACGGGGAAAATCGGCAGGAGAAGATGGAATAACAGTCGATTTAATCAAAGATGGAGGAGATATCATACTTGAAAAACTGGTGGCTCTCTATGCGAACTGTCTATCGACTTCAAAGTTCCCAGAGAACGGGATGAATGCAAACATTATACTAATCCAGAAAAAGGGAGACAATACAGAATTGAAAAAAATTATAGGCCCATTAGCTTACTCCCAGTATTATATAAAATATTCACCAAGATAATTCGCAATAGAATAAGGGCAACACTAGATTTTAGCCAACCAAGAGAGCAGGCTGCCTTCACTGAAGGGATGCTCTACAATGGGTCACATCCATGTCATTAATCTGGGAATCAATAAATCCAGAGAGTACAATCAGCCTCTCTATATGGATTTCGTAGATTGCGAAAAGGCTGATTCAGTAGAGATACCAGCAGTCATAGAGGCATTACGTAATCAAAGAGTACAGACCGCCTACTTAAATATCTTGGAAAATATCTACAGAGATTCCACAGCTACCTTGAATTTCCATAAGAAAAGTAGGAAGATACCTATAATGAAAGGGGTCAGACAAGGAGACTCCAATGCTATTCACTGTGTGCTTGGAAAAAGTATTCAACCTATGAAACTGAGAAGGCTTAGAAGTAAGGATCGACGGCGAATATCTCAGCAACCTTCGGTTTGCTGATGACATTGTTCTATTCAGCAATACTGCAGACGAGTTACTACAAATGATTGAGGACCTTAACAGAGAGTGTGCATGAGTGGGGTTGAAGTTCATATGCAGAAGACAAAGATAGTGATGAATAGCCGGGCAAAGGAACAAGAGTTCAGGATCGCCAGTCAGCCTCTAGAGTCTGCGAAGGAGTACTTTTACCTAGGTCAATTAATCACAGGCAACCCTGATTATGAGAAGGAAATTCATAGAAGAATAAAAATGGCAGTGTGTTCAATGGGGCTGGTTGGTTCATCTTTAGAATAAAAACAGGAACAGCGCAACACAGGATGCACAACGCATGCGCTGTTCCTGTTTTTAATCTAACAGTGCTCTGTCCTGTTTACTCGCTCATCCTGTGTTGCGCTGTTCCTGTTTTTATTCTAAATAAGAATGGGTTGGATTGCATACGGCTGACATTGTTAGCTCCTGACTAGAAGCTTACCATTATCATTAAAAAAGAAAGTGTACAATCTGCATTTTACCGGTGCTGACATATGGGGCAGAGACTTGAAGACTGAGAAAGAAGTTTGAGAACAAGTTAAGGACTGCGCAAAGAGCGATGGAACGTAGAATGCTAGGCATAACGTTAAGGGACAGAAAGAGAGTGGTTTGGATCAGAGAGCAAACGGGTATAGTCGATATTCTAATTGAGATTAATAGAAAAAAATGGAGCTCGGCAGGTCGTGTAATGTGCAGGTTAGATAACCGTTGGACCATTAGAGTTACAGAATGGGTACCAAGAGAAAGGAAGCGCAGTCGAAGACTGCAGAAGACTAAGTGGGGCGATGAAATGAGGAAATTCGCGGGCGCTAGTCGGAATCGGTTGGCGCAGCACAGGGGTAATTGGAGATCGCAGGGATAGGCCTTCGTCCTGCAGTCGACTTAAAATGGGCTGATCATGATGATGATGATGATGATGTTGATGATGTGTATGCGTCTACTATCTTGTGGGCGTATAATCTTGATCTGTTTGTACATAGTATATTTTATACCACTTTTACCATTTGTATTTGTGTCTACTATGTTGTATATGCATAATCTTAATCTGTGTGCATCTTTTATGGTGTAGCCCGCTTTCACATCTTGTATTTTTACGTGCGTAGCGCACTATCAGGTATGTGGATATTCATTTGTGTGCATTTCGTGTAGTGTAGCCCTCGTTCACCATCTGTGTGTATATGCGCTCGTACTGTCTTGCATTTGTAGTGTACGTATGCATGTATATATATTTTATGTATGCACAGCGTATGTCTATTGGTGAAGGGTAGCCAGCTTTCAGGATTTCTGTCTCATATATATATAATCTGTCCTATAATCATCTGCGTGCATTTCGTATGGCGTAGCCCGCTTTCACCAATTGTATGTGCGTACTATCTTGTCTGTGTATAATGTTTATCCCTGTATAATGTTCATCTGAGTGCACTTTGTCATGTGTAGCCCCTCTTTGACCCCCCCCCCCCCCTTTAAAGATCTTTATGGGCCTATTACTTCATCTATTTCTTTTTCTCACTTGCTTCGCCTAACGGGTGTAGTGGTTGTCTCCGAAGTAACTGAACATTTGTTTTTTTTTCTTGTCGAAGAGAAACAACCGTTCCATCGGCTGTGCTTATAACGCATAAAAGAGTATCTTAGATAAAAAGTATGCAGATCCAACCCACACGTTAGAAACTATGTCAAGTGGCTAACGAAATATTATAATTTTGGCCCCATTTCACTCACGTGTATTTGGCGTACAGGAAACTGGAGCTCGCATGGGCTCTCGCGCACCGGTGCTACGCTATGTGATAAATTTTATATTGTCTTGTATTTTTTTTCATTAAAAAAATGTTAAATGTACCGACCGCTTCTTGGCCGATGCTTAGTTGTGGGTATGTGAAACAGTGTAGATATAATCCCAACACGTAGCGACCACCTGAAAGAGCTAGATGGTGTGCACGGGAGAAATGTACATGCAATTATGGCCTGATGGTTAGAGAATCGGTCTGCTGCACTGAGGAGCCCAGGTTCGGATGCCGCCGCCTGTGCGCATTTTTTTCAAGGTTTGGAGTAAAGTTACTCAACGAGAATGCGACCAGCGACCAACCGACTGACCCAGGCGAAGACACGGCATGGTAGGCAAAGAAAACTTCGCTTTAGAAAGTGAAATGAGCTAGCATATTCGAATGGATGAAAGAATATTTTTCAGTATTTACGCATCTCTGGCTTCGTGACTCTGTCGACAAGGTAAATTTGTTGTCTGTAGAAAAAAGAAAAGATACATTGGAGAAAAACAAGCGTCGGCTATATGAGCTACGAGCGCGTCTTAGAGCACAGCTTGTTTCAGTTTGCAAATCAGTTTGCTTGTTAGCTAGCAACACAATATCGTCAGCATAAAATAAACCTGGAGGCTGCTGCTCTACTACTGTACCTGCCTGTTTGTATGAGAGATTAAAGCCGATATTGCTTCCTTCTAGCACTCTCTCTATCCTCACCATGTACATCATAAGCAGCAGTGGGGATAAAGGGCACCCCTGCCTCAGTCCCTTGTTGATATGAACTTTCTCCTCGCTCCTCATCCCTTCCCATTCAACGCGAGCGGTAGTTTCTAGGTAAATCTGTCTCAAAAGCTGTAGACAATAGTCACCTAAGCCTTGCCCTTCCAGATTATCCCACAAAGTGTTGCGGTCTACATTGTCATAGGCTGTTGTAATGTCTAAAAAGGTCAGATATAACGGTGTGCTTTCTACTTTTGATATTTCAATACACTGAGTAAGAACAAATAAGTTATCATTTAAACGCCTATTGATTCTGAAGCCATTCTCAAGTTCTCCCAAAATTCCATTATTCTTTGCCCATGCTTGAAGCTTTAATTTGATTGCCTGCATTGTTAACCTGAATATTACCGATGTAATGGTCAACGGTCTATACGAGTGAATTCTATCTTTCTCCCCCTTAGCTTTATAAATTAAATTCATTCTACTTTGTCGCCAACTGTCTGGTATTCGCCTATATTTTAAAGTTTTTTCCCCTGCTTTCACCAGAGCTTCCATACTTTTTGGTCCTAGTTCATTAATCAGCCTAACGGGAATCTCATCTAGCTCTGTGGCTGTGCGCTTAGAAATTTTGTCTTCGGCCTTCTTCCTGTTGAAATTTGTCAGCACCAGCTCCTTTTACACCTGGGTCTCTTTCATATTCTTTTTTTCTTCAAATACAACGTCGTCATTGCCTTGGAAAGGCTCGGCTGTTAATTTTCGGATGTAATTTATTGCTGCTACTCCTTTCAGTCTGTTTTAATCTTCATCTAGGATATGTAGTTGTATCGTTGTTGACTACCTGCCGAATTATTTTATGTGGCTCCGAAATATTCTAGGTGCGGCCTTCTTTTTCTCACGTATTTCTGACAGCCAACGTTCACTTTCACCTTTTAATTTTGCTTGCACCAGTTTTTGAACCATATACTTTTTTTGCCGGCATATTTCCCATTTACTGGTTACTTCATCCTGCGGCAACTGCGCCTTCTTTGCCTGCCTGTGCTCTCGGGATGCTTTCTGTCGTTCGGCGATCGCTTCTCGTATCTCCCTGTTCCACCAGCTTTTCGGTTTCCTTTTTCCTTTCCAACGAACATGTTGTTTCTCTTTCCGTATTTTTGTCGTTATTACACTGAGAAGCTCACTATATTCCCGCTCTTTATTTGGCCATTTGCCAAGTTCTTCCTCGACTCTAGTGACTACATTTGTTATTTGTTCAGCGTTCAACTCTGGACTGTTCCATTTTGCACTCCTTGCTCTCTTTGTCAACTACATATCCCATTGTCAAAATGATGCGTTTATGGTCACTCCCTATGCTGCTATACCCTTCCTCATCAATGACCATTTCCCTCAACTTATGAATTCATTCTGTCATCAGACAGTAATCAATGGTTGATTGCCCATGGGATGCGGCGAGCTCGTTCAGTTATGCTGTATATGTAAACAAAACGGTGCATTGGCGAAGGTATGGTTACTGGCTGTTGCTGTGAATCGCGCCAGCGCGTCACCCACGCGCTGTCACTTGCGTTCTCCCAATTAGCGAGGTAGTCGTGTCACACTTCTCTCCGTTTCCAACGTGCCGCACAAGACAGATTGTCCGCGCCAACCAATATATCGCGAAATGAAAACGCGTACAGAGCAGCGCTCAAATTTCACACTGGGAGTATCGTAATCGTCCGTGAATTATTTTCCCATTATGAACTCGCATGAGCCCAACCCCCGTATTCTCAAACGATCCTCGACTCAAGGTCTTCCTCCATTCAATGATGATGATGGTTTATTGGCATCCCTTTTGAAACCGGGCAGCGATAAAAAGTAAGCTAGCCTGCTCGATATAATCAGGTATACATGCTTTTCATTTTAATATTTGTCCATATCTCTTTAATCTTTTCTCTTTTCCTTAAGAGAAGAGAAAGCAAGGGTAGGGAAGGCAGGGAGGTCAACCAGAACAGCATCCGGTTTGCTACCCTACACTAGGGGTAGGGGAAAGGGGAATAGAAAGGGGAAGAAAGGGAGAGAGTCAGCACTGAGTACATGTGGGAGGGACCGCTTATAGTGTCATTGTGTAAGGTGTCCCTCTTTTCCTTAAAATTTCTATATCTACATTGTACATTTACCTACACCTGTAACGGATCCGGTTCTATCATTATCTTCCCTGCTTCTTTTCCAACGATACTACAAAGGTCTCTTGCTCATCTCGACTGCTGACGGGTAGTGTTCCCATACGCTTCAAATCTCAGCGCGTCTGAAAGGTCTACGTTATCTACGGGTCTTGCTGGGTGAATACCTTGGCATTCTATTAGGATGTGCTGAGTTGTCTCCGGATCTTCGCTGCAGCAGACACGTGCCTCATTTGTTTGCGAATATTTGCTCCTGCATGTTTTTATCCTCAGGCGACCAGCTCGAACTTCAAATAGAAGGACACTGCCCTTTGTGTTATCCACTGAGCTGAGCACAGCGCCAACCGTCGGCTGGAGATGGCGCTATACGTCTCTGAAGTTGTGGGGTATCAGTGAAGCGCAGTGACCCCTTCTGTCGAGGGGTCGCGCTGCCATCTACGTTCAGCCACATCGTAATGGAATGCCAAGATATGGATCGAGTGAGACCCGTAGGGAGTGTTCACCTTGCAAAAGCATTGGGATTCAAAGAAAATAAAATGATTAACTGGTCAGCAGTCAAGTAAGAGCCGATTAGTCTGTTGGTGGAACAAAAGCAGCAAAGAGATTGATAGAACTGGAGTTTTTGCAGATGCAGATAATCGTACAGTATAGAGATAAAGGTTTTAAATACGAACATTCAGATAGAGATCAGATAGGCAAAGGGCTAGGTAACCACAGACGTAGTAAAACCTGATTAAATCAGGCAGACTGGGGAGCCATTTGTCCCCGCCACATCTCAAAGGGGATGTCACTAAATATCATCATCATGAGCAGCAGCAGCGTTAACATGGAGGATTCCTGGCCTAAGCGCTACCCCGAGTTCCAACACTGGTCAGAATTAACTGGTTGTCCGGAGTATCAACTGGTCAGCGGTCAAGATAAGCAAGGTACGTTTAGTGTACTGGTGGAAAGCAGGGAAGAGACCGATAGAACAGGAGTCATTACAGGCATAGGTTACTGTACAATGTAGAAATAGAGGTTTAACGGAGAGAGAGAAAATCGAGAATAAATACAGGTAAAATGCTAGAGTACAATAGATGTAGTAGAACCTGATTAGTATAAGGAAGCTAGGCGACTGTTTGTCGGTCGTCAGCCTGTTATAAAGGGGACACCAATACATATTATGATCACCATCATCATTATTGGATTACTTGATTAGCTCAAGCAGGCTAGGTGACTATTTGCCACTGCCCCGTTTCAAAAAGGATGACAATAAATCATCATCATCATAGAGTCGAGGTGGAGTTTTGAGTGTAGGAACGTTCTAGAAATACGGGGGATAGCCTCGTGGATTAACACAGAAAGCGATATTTAAATATATTAGCGAGAGAGACGCCCTGGATAGTTATTTAGGGTATTAGTTTATTCGTCCACGCGCCGAAGTACAGCGAATACTATAATCCGTGTTCGGCAGACCAATTCCAATAAGTGACAAGGTTAACTCGAACGGAACGCAAACACACAATAGAACAAAGAAATAAAGCTCGGCCCCAATTGGCTTTTCTCCTTTACTTTTTATTTTCTTTTGTTTCTCATCCTCCCCGTCACTTTGCCCATACCTCTCGCTGTCATTCGGGCCTCTGCCGAAGTTTGCTCGGCCCCTGCTCGGTGGCTGCCTGCTTAGCGCGCCGCGCTAACAGGCACGTTTCTGGTCGGCTTGCCGGCGCGGGGAGACATGGCCTCCGCCGTTGTTTCCGCTCCACACACACCCCTTCCCGGCAGCCGTCCATAAACAATGATGTAGACCGAACTGCGACGAGAGCTGGGCCGAAACGGGCGCCGGGACGAGTGGGGCGGTGCGAGAGGTGGCGCGGGGGAGGCGTGCGAATTTGTTGCTCGTCGTGGTGGTGCGCCTGCTCCTATGATTCATTATGTAGCGAAAGCTAATTTAAAGCCACTGAGTGCCTTGGCGGTGCCGTCAGCATTTCCCATTACGCCGAATAAAACATGCATGCGCGGGAACCGACTCGGCGTTGTTAATATTCTGCTGCTGCTTCCTTCCCTTTTTCTCCATCCTTGTTTTCTTGTTTTGTGCGTTGTTTCATTTTGCTAAATGAACGTTCTTCCCTGTCTGCTTGTATTTTCAAGAAATAATGATATCGCAGACAGACAGGAGAAAAAAGAAAGGGTGACCGGGAGGGAATTCGTTTAGGTTCATAATTTAGGCGACATTTCAAACGACGAGCTCTCATAAAAGTTACAAGATACGCGTTGTTCGGTATGCAAGACGTTGTGTACGGAGACTGCGGCTCTTGTATGCGCTTTCCCGTCGACAACGTAGGCGACAGATGCGTCCGGACGCGAGCGCTCTAGCCGACTCGTAAATATCTAAGGGAACTGGAGAAGCACGCCGACAACGGCCAAGGGAAGGCGAGCAGAGAGCCAGGCGCACGTGCAGGTATACACTGCGCCTGCGCGCAACGACGCATCAGTCTGCAGAACGACTCCTATGCGGACCCTCTTGAGATATCCCTTTGCAAGCCGCGAAACTGGACATCACGAAGGAGCGCCATGGCGCTGGCCGTCACTGCAGCTGTGGAGAAAAGAGATAAGGCGTTGCGTGAAGAACTCTGCAATGAGCTTCTCGGCGCAATTAGCGTAGGAACAACAGAATATATTTATGCGAGTATTGTCTAAAGGCAAGTATTTTGCCGATGACTATCAGCGGCGAATGCCGAAGAAGCGGACGGCCGCATACGCGTCTATTCCTATTGCGGATAACCTAAAAACGCGCGTTTTAAAATCTATGAGCCGCTCTGCGAATCCTTCGTTTACACTACAGCGGATGTGTTACAGGGGGTGAACGAGCGGCTGGAGGCAGACCGAGGTCACGTGCTTTGCGCAGCGGCTAGTACGAAAACGTCAAGGACAAGACTCAAATACGATAGCGTAGAAAGCTGGGCTCTTTGAGAAGGATAGACTGCTCCATGGGCTATGCTTGGGAACGCATGAAAACACGCGTGAAAAAAAGAAAAGAAAAAACGCGCACGGACCAAATAAACCTTTAAAAGGCAAGACGTATCGGCTCCTATGCGGAAGCCTTGTTCACAATGGAGTAAAAAAGTAGAAGTGCCTGTTTAAGTAGGTTTTAGCATGTGACGCAAGCCCCACGCCTAAGACGGGGGGGGGGGGGGGGTTGTTTCGTTTCGATTGAGCGTGGGCCGTGTATCAACAAGGCGCACAGTCCCCATCTTACGCGCGGTGCTTGCGCCACATGCTAAAACCTGCTTAAGGGGCACTTCCACTTTTTTTGTCCTATTGCATGTGAACAAGGCTTCCGTATGGAAGGCGAAGCGACTTGCCTTTTAAAGTTTTATGCGGCCAGTGAGCATTTTTCTTTTATTTTGGCATGTTTCGCCCCGACCACACGGGCTTCCGTCGAGCTCTCTATTATACAAACACGTGTGCAGCGATACAAAACAAAGCTCGATAAGAACGACAGTGCAAGTTGTCGCTTCCTTCTTTTTTAATTGTGCCTGATTTTTTAGCTCTCCGCGTTTCATTTATCTTGCTTGATGAGGCGTGCACCGGCGCAAATAATGTGCAAGAAACAAATTGACAGGGGAGCGCCTGTCCTGCGCCATTTTATTTTTGGTAGCCGTTGTCTGCACTGCTAACACGTCGCATAACTCAACGGTGCCCCGACGCCTTGTCACAGGGCGACAGCTGCTTTTAGCGCGTGTTGTTAGAGCTTATTCCTCGCTCAGTGCTGAGACAGTTACAAAAAATACCACAAAATACATGTGCTGGAGGCGCATTTTCAGCTTGAAATACTAATTAATGTGATTTGGCTGGAAGTGACGCACGCGCGCGAACACCCAAACTATTTTTCCGCATATGAGATCGGCCGCTGTGTTGTGTGTATTGCCATGCTCCCCTCACACCCCTAATTCGAAATGTAAAATTTGCAGAAATTTCAAAGGTGTGCGAAAAGCCGAGAGAAAGATAGGTTCGTTTCTGATAATTTCGGGAACACTGGAAAGATATTCGAACTTCTTGAAGGGGCAGCGCCAGATGACAAAGACAGAAGACAAGAAACTCACAGAAAGCGCCGTCTGTCTTTGTCGTCTTGCACTGCCCCTTCAGGATGTTGAGCCAGTACCAACTTGCCCAAATGTCGATTATCCTAACATTTCTTAGCATCTGGGAGTGCGTCTGAATGCATGTTTCCAAAAGTTATGACAGAATGTGTTGACATTCTGTAGCAAATAAATCTTTTTGAGCAGTCGGAAATTCTTGGTAGTGTTCAGAATTCTCACCTAACGACGACTCCACACTTTTAGTCTATATTAGGGAAGGGAAGCTGGTGTACCGTGTGCACAGCTCCGGTACTTTAGTTTGCGAGATTGTAAATGCAGTAAAGGCCAGAATACATGGAGCGAATATGTGACGAATAGTCGGCGTTCGACGCCCGGCGGCGTACGCGCGACGCGCGGCGGCGGAGAAATCGTCGTTCGCCGCCGATCTAGCTGGCGCAGAAAAGTTCGTCGGGCGTCGACGATACCGGAAGCGGCAAACGAGTGGCGCCCCAAAGCGAGCCAATCAGGTCTCACTATCCGCCCCGACTTTCGACTAGGCTTCCCGCCCAGTGTTGCCACAACGCATAGCTTCGCCGCTTTCTTTAAACTACATCGGTACATGAATGTCTCAAACACATAAAAAACACTAGAAATCATTTTTAAACAAACTTTTACGCGTTTTCAGAGTGTTCTGCAATTCAAAAGCGATAATAGTTGTCGTTAAAGTTCTTTTTTGTGTCATGTGTTTCACTACAGCGCATTTGCCTGGTCTAGCCACACTGATAACAACGCAGCGACTCGCCGGCGGCGGCCGCCGTGCCTTCGCTCCATGTAGCGCAGCCCGACGAAGATACGGCGTCGTGCCGCGGCAGATTTTCTGCCGCCCGAACTTCGTCGTGAAAGTTCGCACCATGTATTCTGGCGATAATGCGGTCAATTTCATGTTGCGGTTTCGCCATCCCCAGAACTAGTTCAAACTTGTGGGTGCCTTCAGACCTACGGAACGATGGGAAAGGAGCAGTCATACGTATGCATGTTCTCTTTTGCAAACCGCTTGAAGCCATTTTATAATGGACATTGGACAAGTTTATTTTGTGTCACCAAATTGCTATAAGATGGTGCTCTTGCGCTGACGCCAAAAAGCGTAAGTGCGGAGTGGATCCTAAGAAATGGTGCGTAGAACTGCCGATCTCTCGGCTCATGTGCACTTTACACAAAATTAAGTGCTAAACACGAAAATTTTCCGTCCAGATTATTACTCGTTCTTTTTCTTTTTTTTACAGCGACAGTGCGTATGGCTACGATTCAGGGATTTCTTGGGGGCATTACGTCGCCAGAAAACCATCAACATCTATGGCTCATGCATGCCTCTGTAGGGCAGAAGCTACAAGCACTACGCAAAGTGAAGTGAACAGAGCATACATTCTTTGCAATGACGTGTACAACATAAAGAAAAGCATACATTTCAATAAAGAACAGGCTCAAAACAACCCTCCGAACCACATACTTGATAAGGCGCTCAGGCCCCTTCATGCAATACGAAGCACGTATCACTCCCCGCATACGTTTCTCGGTAAAGATTACGATTGCGCAAGCTGCCGCGGCGGCGGCAGCTTGACTGCAACATACAAAGCACGGAGTGACGTAACTACACTTCCGCACGTAAAATAAGAACCCGCCTAGCAACTTATTTGTGTTGTGACAGTGCTATGGGAAGGCCACGTATAGTGAGGACTCCTGAAGAGCAGCATGCATACGAGGCGCGGTGAATCTCTGTTGTCTCTCGTCCACTCTTTGTATACAGGGACGCGAAGTAACGGAGTAAGCCAAGTCGCAGGTCGTCGAAACGTCTTAGGCTAATAATTAGGTAAAGTACATATGAATGTTGCTCCTACGTGGCAATGGGTACTCGTTCTAGTTGTCGTTTACAGCTTATGGTACGAAGCCTATATTCCGGAATTATGGTACGAAGCCTATATTCCTCGAGAGCGCAACCAATAATTTATTACATCATCTTTTATTGCCACATCAGGTTTGGGTGGCGTGAATAGTCTATTTCTTTATCACGCCCGAAGCCGCACTAGCACTTCGGAGTGCGTTTCGAACTGGTCGCATTGAAAGGTAACATAAATATTTGTTGCGCTATCGAGCAATGAGGACTCCGCAGAGTAATTACTGGGTGGCCCAGCGGTAGAGCATCCGCCTCGTATGCGGCAGGTACTGAGCTGAAATCCTGGTATGGTATGGTATGGTATGGTATGGTATGGTATGGTATGGTATGGTATGGTAAAACTTTATAGAAGTCCTGCAGACCGTGGGTGTTCCCGAAGCAGGCCGCTCCCACGTGGGAACCGGAAGGCCGAGACTCTCGGCAGCATCCTGGGCCTGCTGGACAGCCCAGCGTTCGTCAGCCAGAAGAGGGCTGCGGAAAACCGCCTCCCATCTGGCCGAGCTGCTAATGATGATAGAGCGTGACCGGGCACACCGCCAGAGCATGTGTTCTAACGTGCTATTTCTCCACAATCGCGGCAAGTACCATTGGTGTAAGTATCCGGATATATTTTATGCAGGACCGACAGATTGGGATACGTATTCGTTTGTAGTAGACGGAGCGTTAGTGCTCGAGCTCTATTGAGCTACGGATGAGGAAGCAAGTTGGTTCTACGGCTGAGATAGTAGTGTTTAGTAATCTCGTTGTAGGTGGAGGGCGTGTCGCTGTTCTCTAGGGAGTCGGCTTCCGACTGGTCAGGGCTAGCGCGTTGGTGAAGTTCGCGCGCGGCCCCATGAGCCGGCTCGTTGAGGTTGGAAGGAGCACCCTTTATCTGACCTTGATGTGCGGGAAACCAATAAATGAAGTGGTGCGGTGCCGCCGCAAACCCACTCGTTTTTTTTCTAATGGACAGAGATGTTCCCTGGCGTGGTGCTCGGCTTCTCATGAGGGTTCGCATCTCGAAAGGGGGCCTGATAGAGATTTCATGCGTGGCCTCCGGGCGCTCCTGGTCCAACCACAGGCGGCCTTGTTTGAGAGCATCCGCCTCCGCTGTGGAAGGCAAGTGCTGCCGCTGGGGACCTACCGCTAGAAAGGCACAAGAGCTCTCTCGCCCTGGTGCTCGGCCGTCATGCGCTTGGAAAAAGGGTGTTCGTCTCCAAACCAAAGGTACCCCACCTCGATAGGTGTAGTTGGACCGCCACATGGGAAATGGCTGCCATGAGATCGGCGCAAACCTCCTTTCATCCGCAAACAATTTTTTTTTTGGTCAGTACATTTTTAAAAGAAATTCTTTTCTGCGTTCCGACCCAAACGTCTGTGGAAAGACTATACAGCGTGTCCAACGTAATTTGAGCCGAACATACATTAAAAATGTGGAAATGCCGCTTCACTGGACAGAACCAAGGTAATGTTGGCCGTCGTTTGGACATACTGAGATAATTTTTTCATTAAGCCTAATTAGATAACCTCTTAATTAAATGAAGTTATAGTTAGATGACAAGCGTCGATGAGAAAACTGTAGAGCGAACAAAAGTCTCGATATATATATATATATATATATATATATATATATATATATATATATATATATATCATATCACAAGGAACCAACTAACAGTGACACGATAGACAACACTTACTAAATGAATCAACGCAATGACAAACCATTGGAAAAAAAACACACATATATATATACGCCTGTAACTTGTTATGCAGTGCGCATGTACTAAAGAATCGCAATAAGACTTTCAGATTCATACGTGAAGATGTCAGTCTGGGCCAATGTTCCAGAATCTCTTCCTCCGACCAGTGACGATGGTTAGTATGCTCACCTGAACCAGCTTCGCGGAACTGTACGAGGTAGCGGGTGATGGCGCTGTTTCCTCGGAAAGGCTCGCCCCAAGTCAGGAAGAGGCTGTTCCCTGTTGCGTTGGCCACTGTGACGTTCACTGGCGGCCCGGGTACCTCTGCGTAGGAAGTGAGCACAACCATTTTCATGTCACTAAAACTTCTAGTGCTGCTGCATTGCGGAAGGTTACAAGCGAACAGGGGCGCGTTGTAGATCTATAAAAAAAAGCGGTATCTGGCCTCCCGTTAGGAGGTCCTGACAGTAGCTCCTCAGGATTAAATAAAGTTCGTTGTCTGTCTGTCTGTGAGAGCAGGAAACAGTTATGATGATGGGCCCACTCCACATGTGTGATAGCGCGCCTGTATATAACGTAGAACGGCGCAGTTGCCAAAGAATACGCAAGGTTATGTGACTAGCAAGATTTTCGCGCTTTGAGAAGCGGAAGTTATTTTCGGGCTTCTGAATGGGGTCGCAGCAGGACGAAAAAACAAATCAATTTCGCACTCCTGACAGCAATAACTAAAACAAACAAACAAAATTATGAAGTATGCTGAATAGCAACGTTTCTACACTAGAAACGCGCAAGTAATTGCCTAACTAAAAAGCAAGGTGGAAATTGGAACGCACTCAACTAGTTGATGGGTGGATGTTGAGTTAGCCAGGTGTTATAGCTATACCTCTTCAAGAATTTATATTTAGTTACAGGTACGGACTTCCATGCAAATAACAGTGCGATGGGCCATGCAACAGAATAGATATAATTTCTCGTTGCGTACCATGGCATTTGTATGATCGATGTTCAGAAATGTAGACGGAGTCCCGATCCAGATAAAGTTAATTATTTTTAGAAAAGTACGAAATGCCGTCGTTGGAAAGCGAATCAACTACAGCTGCGTTAGAAATTTACGTAATTATTAAAAATTTTTGGAATGAATAAAAGAAATGGCGAGTTAATTTCCATTTCACCCCGTACTTCTATAATACATTGTCCGGAAGAGAGAGGGAGAAATTAAGACAGGGAGGCTAACCAGGCGTCTGGAAGAGGGTTTTCCTGTGACAACGGTTCAGAATGAGTGGCTTAACCTATGACCATGAGAGTATACCTCTTCGCAGATCATTCTGCTATATGCATGCATTCGCCTTTCAGCATTATTCTACGAACATAATTATTGAATACAACACTGGTCCATACGTGATCGGTGCTTACCTACAAAAATGGTGGGCAGCGACAAACCAATAAAAAAAAAGCGAGGCCGCCGCACTTTATATAGCGAAAGTCCTAGTGATAAGTACCACTGAAAAGTCCTGGTGATAACTACCGCTATATGCTGAGCCAACGCCTCCTAGATAGCACAAGACCAGAACACTTCGATTCGAGATGTAGTGCTACCTTGCCCGACTGCCACAGAATCTAATGGGAGCGCTCCCGAGTAAGCCGTAGTGATTTTGACGTCACCGCTTTGGTCACGCCGGGCTTGGCAATGGAAATTTCGGTTCAAGTAGCATGATGTCATAAAGCAGAGTGCAGAAGCCTGCTATCTAGGAGGCGTTGGCTGAGCGCAGTAAAGAAAGCCATCCTGCGGACGAGCCAGAATGTGCTCAATTAAGTTTCACAGTTGATAGCATGTGTGGAGTTTACATTCAGTCTTGCAAGTCATACTATTGTATTCCGATTGCTCGCCCAAACTTTCAGGGCTGCCAAGGCAGGAACAAAAATAATGATGCATTCACGATTATTGGTTCTTATGTTTAAAGGTAATTGAAAATGGCAAGTAATTTTTTGTGTGATCTTTTGTATAAAGACATGCCGGTGTCCTTTAATTTTGTGACGGCATCAGAAACTCGAGCGACAAACGCACTAGTCAGCAGGAACAATAAAAAGAACGGACTGTTTAACAGCGCGCGCTAGTCACTTCTTCTTCTTCTTCTTCGCTATGTTTGCTTTAAATGCCGATATATCTTATCGTCGTCGTTCTTGCCACACTGCAGACGCGGAATTTGTCCCCCTTGTAAGGAAGGCATCATCCCGATACGCAACTTAAGCTTACAAATGCACGAAACATCAAAACGTGAGTCACTTGGATAAGTACGGCTTCATGCGCACCACATGCACCACTTGGCGTAGGTGTTTGCGGCGCAGCGAACAGGTTTTATTATCTGGTACGATGTCGTAGCTCACGTCGTTCAGGCGTCGGATCGCTATGTATGGCCCAAAATATCGCCTCCTTAGCAGTTGTTCAGAAAGTCCGAGACACCATATGGGCATCTGAATCCACGCTCTCTCGCCAGGTTTGTAGGCGACAGATTTGTGCTGAAGTTTGTACCGCGTTGCGTCCTTGTCCTACTGGTTGCGGATGCGCCCACTTGCAAGCTGTCTGGCTTCTTCAGCACGTTGAGCAAATTCTTCAGCATCTGCATGGATACATTCGTGCGGCAGCCTTCCATCCAACGTTACCCTGCCATCGGGACCATGTACCAAGCTGAATGGTGTCATACGAATCGTTTCCTGTCAAGCGGTGTTTTATGTGAAGGTTACATATGGCAAAAGCTCCTCGCAGTTCTTATGTTCCATATCGACGTACATGTAAAGCATGTCTGCGAGTGTCTTGTTCAAGCGCTCCGTTAGTCCATTCGTCTGGGGATGATATGCTGTCGTTTTCCAGTGGGCTGTGCTGCTAAGTTTGAGAAATGCATCTAGAAGTTAGGCCGTGAACGCGGTTCCCCTGTCAGTAATTACTATCGTTGGGGCACCGTCCCTAAGGACGAATTTTTCAACTAAGTATCGAGCTGCTTCAGCTGCTCTGTCCCACTGGGTAGCGATTGCCTCCGCATACCGGGTAAGGTAATCGGTGTCAACAATAATCCACCTGTTCCTTGTAGTAGAAGTTGGGAATTGTCCAACAAAATCCACGCCAATTTTGGCGAATGCAGTTCCGGCACCTCTACAGGGTGTATTAGGCCAGCTGTCTCGACTGGTGGCGCTTTGCGTCTTTGGCAGTTGGGACAAGTGCGTACGGGATGTTTAACAGCGGCTGGGAGCCTCGGCTAATAACACTTGCGCCGCAGTCAGAACAATGTTCGTGTGCAGCCTAGATGACCTGAGGTGACCTCATCATGACACGCTACGAGAATTTCACTGCAAAGCGAAGCAGGCACGATCAGTAAGTAGGCGCTGCATGCCCGTCGGAGGAAAGGTTTAATATAGAACATTGTGTTTCAAACAAAATGAGGAAAGCCTTCTTGCAAAAAAGTTGTATTCGACAGCCATGTATAACACCTGAAGCCTGAGGCTCCAGCGAACCAATCGGGTAGGTGGATATATTAAGTTGGTCAGCCAACAGAGAGAATGGTGGCCGCTGACGAAGGTGAATGAGCGGCCGCGTAGATAAGGACGAAATCTGATAAAAGCCCATACTTCAACGAGGCATTCCTTCTGCTCAGAGGAGTAGTTTGCCTCAGTGCGCGAGAGAGTTCTGCTGGCGTAGGCTATCACTTTTTCGGAGCCGTCTTGCCACGGAACCATCACGACACCCACACCTACATTGCTCGCGTCGGTATGAAGTGCTGTCGGCGCTTCGTGGTCAAAGTGTGCAGGAACTGGGGACGTTTGAAGACGTTGACGTAACTAGTTAAATGTAATTTGCTCTCTTTCACCCCACACAAAGGGAACATCCTCTCGTGTTAGTCGTGTCAACGGTGAGGTAATACATGAAAGTCCGCCATAAGCCGTAGGTAATAGGCACACAGGCCTAAGAAGCGCCTGACTGCCTTCTGGTCAGATGGTGTGGGGAACGTTGTGATAGCGTATATTTTGTCTGGGTCAGGCCCAACACCTTCGTTACTGAAGACGTGGCCTAGGAATTGGAGTTCGCTAATGTCAAAATGAAAATTTTCTGGCTTTACGTGAGGCCAGCTGAACGTATGGCTTGAAGAACGGCCAGTAGCCGGTTTAGTTGCTCTTCAAATGTCGCTGAAAACACGATCACGTCATCCAGGTGTACCAAGCATGTTTGCCACTTTAGACCTGAAAGCACGCTGTCCATTAGACGCTCAAAAATGGCTGGCGCTGTACACAAACTGAAAGGGAGCACCTTAAATTCGTAAAGACCGTCGAGGGTCACGAAGACGGTTTTCTCACGATCTCTAACGTCGACTTATATCTGCCGATACCCGCTGCGCAGGTCCATGGAAGAAAAATAATGTGCGTGTGCAACGTGTCTAGTGAATCGTCTACGCATGGTAACGGGTAGAGTCTTTCTTTGTTGCCTGATTTAACTAGCGGCAGTCAATACAGAAGCGTAAGCTGCCGTCTTTTTCCTTGCCCAACACCACGAGGGAAGCCTAAGGACTCTTTCGAAGGCTGTATCACGTCATTCTAGAGCATTTTCTTCACCTGCTTTTATTTTTCTTCGCCTTCCTTCGGGGCCACACGAAAGGGGTTCTGTCGAATTAGTTTTCCGTAATTATCCGATGCTTGGTCAGCGTTGTTTGCTGGACCTTGGACGGGTACGAAAAGCAACTCTCAAACTGCTGCATTAGTTCCAGTACTGGCGCTGCCTCTCAGTGAGTAACAGGGTGAAGCTAACGTCGATAGACAACGTTGCCGGGGCCAGAATGGCCGTTTCACTCAGTTCGTGATGCTGCACAGCGAAACAGTCCTTTATCCGTGCAATGACATCATAGTACGCAATTGCAATGTCATTCGGGATGTCGCGGCATTAGTTGCTAAAATTCATAAGGAGGTCTTTTGCATGCCCATGATTTAATGCCAGAATGCCTCTTGCAGTCGAAATGCCTTGTGTGAGCAACTGTTCCGCTATCGCATCACCATGCCTGTCTCACTAGAGACAGACACAAGGCAGCAGGTTCGCAGCGTTAGCCGTGGCGTCGTCGGCTAGTCGTAAATGCTCGCGCTGTCCATCATTGTTCCAATCTAAATCTGGGCTCGCAGAATATGTGACCAAACGCTCCGGGATGTTTATAACTGCACCGCTATCCTGCAGAAAATCCATCCTCAAGATGACTTCCTTGCAGCACTTGAGCAAGATAACGAAAGTGGCAACAAAGCTCGAATCGCTGTTGCGGAGTCTGACGGTAAATTTACCTGTTGGCGTCATTAACTGACCACCAGCACTTCTGATGTGTGGCAGTGTCCATGGTGTTTTCACTTTTCTAAGACGGTCAACCACCTCTTGACGCATAATCGAGAAATCGGCACCGGTGTCCACAAAGGATGTCGCGGAATGACAGCCACTAAAAAGGCTTAGGTCGGCGCGAACACCTTCGTCGGCCTTACTCGTCGTGGTCATATTGTCGTTTTGCGACGTTTGGGGGGCCTTTTCAGCGTTTTGACGGTTGGTAACATTCCCCCGGAGGTCGGGGCCGTTAGTTCTCCCGGCAAGGACTGGGGAAACGCCCCCTGACGATGTCAGCGAAACTTTGGCTGATGGGGGAAGAGTAACGTTGAGGTGATGGAGTCTACCAGCGACGACGTGGCGAAGCGGCTTAGTTGGTCGACAAGTGATCTTGGTCCTGGGCACGACAGTATACAAAGGGAGGGCAAGCTGGACGTGGAAAGCCTCCAAAGGCAACTTCTCGATGAGGGCACGGGCAATGTTGCCTGGTTCCCCGCAATAGAAGCAGAGTCGTCGACGGTCGGCAGTGCGCCACAAGTCAGTTTGGCAAGCTGGTTGTCGTCTACCAGGCTCCCGCTGCCAGGAGCCGGTGGCAACAGGTCGCGGATGGCACAGTGTTGTCAGTTGAAGGACGACGAACTGTATACATCGGCATAGCTCAACAGGCGCATATAGGGGTACACGGCGCGGGCGATGAAAAGGCGTGCCACAGCTCCTGGCGCACGACTTCACCGACAGAAGCGACTGCTGGCACGGTAGAAAGAGCAACGAGGGTTTGTAAAAGCTTTCACTAGTAGTGGAATTCTGAGCGGCGACGGCAATCGGTGTGTTATTGGGAAGGCGGTCAAAGTGCCGGCATCGTTGCTGAAGGGCCCGCTCGAATATAGCGGCCTCCTTGATGAATTCCTCTACCGTGGTTGGTGGGTTTCGTACCAGACATGTAAACAATTGTTCTTTATTTTCTCGTATGAGATGGCGCACTTACGTAGTCTCGGGCATATCGGGGTCAGGTCGGCGAAATAAACGGGCCATATCCTCAGCATACGTGGCGACGCTTTCGTTCGGTTTATGAAAGCACGCTTCGATAAGCTGTTGAGAGCAATCCCGGCGGTCCGAACTGGAGACTGTATCCAGGAACTGGCGTTGGAAGTCGTTCCACGTTTGGAAGCACGCTTCCCTGTTATAAAACCACGTGCGAGCGCTGTCTTCTAGTGCGAAATAAGCGTGCACAAGTTTCTATTATGCGCTCCTGTCATTGGCCTTAGCAACCCTTTCATGCTGATCAAGACAGTCCTCAACGTCTTCAAATGAATCGCCACGAAAGATGTCCGGAACGCGAGGATGCTGAAAAGTCACCTGAGAAAGGCTTATCGCCATCTGTGAAAGAGGGAGATTCGCCGATGTATGAATTTTCATGCTAGTCGCAGCTGGAACGGTCGTGAATTTGGGGCTCAGGCCTGGCAGGCGCCGGCTGAATCGATGCACTGGAGTAGTTACGAGAGGTTAATTCCATGGACTGCATGTATGGATCTTGGTCGGAGTCCCGAGCATCTAGTCAGCATCACTGAACACTGACAAATGATGCCCTCGCCATGAATTCACTTTACGTCTTGTAGCGTTCCTAGTTAAAGGACACAGTAGACTTAAAACATTGCTGTGGAACTGGCGTCCATCTCGTCTACATTTACTTCTCACTTCTCTCTTCTCTTCCTCTGTCCCCCCGGTTCCCGCGCTTCTTCATCTTCTATTCGAAGGCTCATACCGCTTCACCCTTCCAGGTTTCTTTTGCTAACCCCTCCTGGGGTAATACTTGAAAACGTTTCCAATCGAAGCACATTCAACTGAGCCCCGTTCACCAATGTACCACACAGTCTTCAATATTCCTTTCTGAGTGGCTGTCTTTGTCACAGAGTAAGGACCATAAAATTTGGCACTGGATTCTCTTACTCCTTTCCTAACTAGGATGAGGTCGGTGACTTGAATGTCTGGGATAGCTGAGCAATGTCTCTTGTCAAAATTTTTTTTCATTCGTTTACGGTACCTCTCCTCCTGTGATTTTTGTTTCCTTTCCTCGACGATCTTGAGATTTTCTAACAGCCCCAGTTCAAGGTCCGCTTGAAGAATAGGGGTCTCTCCTGAAGAAGCGAACTGCGGGCTGCATCCCAAGCCACTGGTGTAGGAGCGATTGTGATGTCTTACAGCTGCTTCTAAAGAGCATTTCCATCCACCAGGGAAACTATCGTACATCCTGATGTATTGCTTCACATCTCGTATAGCACGCTCTGCAAGCCCATTCGCCGCGGGATGGTATGGTGCACAGAATTTGATTGATATATTGTGGTCTCGAGCCCATCTTGCTAATTTTTCACTCTTGAACGCTGGTCCGTTGTCACATACGATCTTCCTGGTTGTCCTAAACATATCCCGTTGGAGGAGGGCGATGACACTATTCGCATCTTCTTGTCCTGCCCGTGCCGCGACCATCCTGGTGCACTCATCTATGGCCAGAAGAAAAGCTTGCGTTTTTCGGACTCCTTCTCGTTTCTTATTTAGCTCGGCAAAATCCAGGTGTATAACTTCAAAAGGCACGTTCGAGTGGCAAGGTATTATCATGGCCTCTGTAGGCTGCTTGTATTTCACTTTGTTGACTTGACAAATGTGGCATGAACGAACGTATTGATTGACGTCTTCTTTCATGTGAGGCCACGTAAATCTCTTGACTAGCTTGTTGTAGGTGCGCCAAAATCCGTCGTGTCCTCCAGATTCTGGGCTATCGTGGTACAAATAAAGCACCTTGGGAACCAGCGTTGGCGGGACTTGATAGCGACCTGCCATAAAAATTAATTGTTCAGTGCCTTCCCACAATTTTACTTCATTGATTTCTTCCGATTGTTCTTTATTGGCCTGTATCATCAGTCGAGACAATGCATCTGCATCAGTCAAAAGGGGTCCAGGTCTGTGGGAGATGGTGAAATCAAACTGCTGCAAGTAGTTCACCCATCTGGCGATACGTCCCTTAGGTTGGGTCATATTCAAGAGATGAGTGAGTGCCTGGTGATCCGTGAACAAAGTAAACTTCGCACCTTCTAGGTACGTACGGAAGTACTGAATTGCTTTAAGGACAGCAAGAGCTTCCTTTTCAGTAGTGGTGTAGTTGATTTCAGGTGGCTTGAGGGTGTAGCTGTAGTAGCCTACTACATGTCGCTTTTCTCGGCCGGATGCTTCTGCACATTTCTGGTACAAGACTGCACCTGTTCCATAATGTGAGGCGTCGGTATTCAGTTCAAAGGGTAAAGTGAAATCTGGTATGCGTAGAATAGGGTCAGCAGAGATTCTGTGCACCAGATCACGGTAGACTCTCTCACATTCCTCATCCCACTCAAATGGAACTTCTTTCTGCGTTAGGCGCGTGAGGCATCTTGTTTTTATAGCAAAGTCTTTTATGAAAGGTCTGAAATGTCCTGCTAATCCCAAAAACACACGCAATGAGTGGACGTCATACGGTTTAACCAGTTGGGATATTCTCTCGACGGACTCTTGTTTCGTGCTTTTGGTAGTCCCATCAAATACTCTTCCAAGAAACACAACTTTTCTTTGAAAGAATGCACTTTTCTTAAAATTAACCTTGAGTTGTGCCAAGCTCAAGGCATTTAATACCTGAGAAAGGTGTTCCTGATGTTCAGCCTCTGTTTTGGAGAAGACGATAATATCGTCTATGTACACGTTACAAAAGACACCCAGAAAAGGCTTCAGGACTTCGTTCATAATCTTCTGGAACCATGCTGGCGAGTTTTTCCAGCCGAAAGGAAGCCGGTTATACTCGTACAGATCAAAGGGCGTGATAAAAGCAGTGTACATTTTTGTTTCTTCGGTTAGCGGGATCTGCCAGAAACCTTTGCACAAGTCAATGCGTGAAAAAATCCGGCAACCACCTGTCTCATCTATAATCGTGTCTATCTTCGGCATGGGAAATGGTATAAGGTCTGTCTGGCGATTGAGAACCCTGTAATCTGTGCACAGTCGGAAAGTTCCATCTTCCTTCGGCGCAATAGTTATGGGAGAAGCGAAGGGTGACACCGAAGGCCGGATTATATCGGCGTCTAGCATCTCCTGCAATTCTTTCTTCAACCATATCTTACGTTCTCGTGACATGTTATAAGGTGATTTTCGGATGACGGTCTTGTCAGTTAGTTCGAAAGGCACCTTGTGCGACTTCATCTCCTGTGGATAGCTTCCTACGCATACCAGTTCAGGGTAGGTCGTTGCAATATCTTCCGCGCACTTGACAATTCGCAGGTTATGTTTTCTATCTTGCTGTGTCTCTTCCCTTGATAGTCCTTCCACTAAAACTGCATCGTCCCAATATACGTTGATTTTTAGTTTCTTTATGTCTGGTCTGGATAGCAGAAAGTCGTACGTCACCCCCGTTATCACCAGTACGTCACTCTCTATTTCATGACCTTGGAACTCGATGTTTACTGAGGCCCACTGATTATGCATTGTCACTTTTCCATCGTACCCTTGCACCCGTAGTACTCTTCCACTATGCAGGTGACTTGAATCTACCAGCTTGGCATTTATTATAGACACAGAAGCACCGCTGTCAACCAAAGCCATCATATGTCTATTTCCCACTTTGACAGGAATGTGAAGTAAGCTAGAGCAAGTTAAATAAACAGTCTCAGTTGTGGTCATCGGGTCGGACTGATCACCCTTGTTTATTAGTTTTTTGTTGTCGGAGACTCTTGAGCGTCTGAAAGTATGGGGACAGGGTCGTTGTCGACGTTATTCACTCGACCTCTGGGAGCACGCCAACCCAAGCTCTCTGTACTGCCTGCAAGGCGGCTCGGTTCTCGCGGATTACGGCTTGACCAATCCGCGCCTGTCCGTCTGAAGCGACTGCTTGAGCCAGCGGTTATATTTTCGTCTGAAGTAGATGGTATGTCGTGAAGGCACTCCAAGAGCCCGTCTATAGTTTTAGGTGATCGTGCTTGCGCTAGCTTCAGGACTTCCGCGGGCAATCCGTGCATTATTAGAGCTACTATGGCAGAAGGAGGAAGCATAGGCTCAGCCAGCTTTAAAGGGCGGCGTTTTTCAAAGAAATACTCGATGGGGGAGCCCTGCTTGAATTTGAAATTGAGTGCGGCGTCCCATCTTTGCACTGGGTTGCTTCGGAATGTCTTCAAGAATTTTTCCTTCCACTGGTGCCAAGAGTTGCCAACATCTTCAATAATGTGCAGATCGTACCACTTACGTGCAACACCTCTTAAATAACTACGCATGTTGGTAATTTTGTCCTCATTAGAGTGCCATTTGTTCTTCCCAGCCGCATATTCATAGAATTCAAGCCAACTTTCTGGGCTTGAAGACTTGCTGTCGAAAGCATCGGGTTCGACAAATTTAGTCGCCGGCTTCTCAGCGTTTAGAGAGCTTATAAGTGACGTCACCAGTTGGTTTTGTTGCGCCATCTGTTCTTGTTGTAGCTGAAGAGCTTTCAAAACGGGGCTCACCTCTTCTGTCGAAGACCGTGATGCAGAGTCCTTTCGACGCATGGGTTCAAGAACTAATTCGTCGAAGATCGCCAGACGCAAGTTCACTTTCACCGCACCCTTCCGACGTAGTTCAGCAATGTCTATGGAAGCCTTCTCTAAAACCAGGTTCACGAGGTCTGCCGAGTTGAGTTCGCGAGGTAGTTCCACCGCTGGTTCGTCTTGAGCTTGGTATCTCGAAAAGATGATCTTCTCTGCGGAGGTCTCCTCGAGGAAAAATGTCACCCACATGTTGGAGTCAGTTGTCGGCTGCGCCAAAATATTGTAGCGTTCCTAGTTAAAGGACACAGTAGACTTAAAACATTGCTGTGGAACTGGCGTCCATCTCGTCTACATTTACTTCTCACTTCTCTCTTCTCTTCCTCTGTCCCCCCGGTTCCCGCGCTTCTTCATCTTCTATTCGAAGGCTCATACCGCTTCACGTCTAATTTTTGCAACTTCTCCCGGCCAATGAGCGTTGCTTTTTCTATGCTGTGAGGGAGGTCCACCAAAATAACGCCGATCTTTTTTTCCATTGAATGCGTGCGTAATGTGATGGTATTGTGGCCCATAATCCAAACCAAAAACTTGAATTTTTTCTAAGTTAACGCTTGCACCAGAAGCCGCACAAGAATCTTCTGTAATTGCAAGAGCAGTCTTTACACTCTTTCTATCAATAGAAAAAATGTATGCACCTCCTCGAGTAAAAACACTTTTATTTAAGTTACATTTGGAAACACTGCCGGTTAAAGCTTAGTTGAATTCGAGGGGCTGCTTTGTGCTGTAATCAACAGACTATCGACTCTTAATCAACAAACTATCGACTCTGTCCACGTGCCGAGACCATAGATCACTGTTTCATAGATTGTAGGGATGCTGCATTTTTTTGGAGACATTCTCCAACTGACGCTTAGAAAGGACACTCCATATTCAGTTTTATGCTTCTAAACTTCTATGCTTCAACCAGTTAAGGTTACGGATGGTCCTCCCTATTACATGTTCATAGCACTGGGTTTTTTGGACCACCTGGGGTTCTTTAATGTGCACCTAAATCAAGTGACACGGGTGTTTGCGCATTTCGCCCCCATCGAAATTCGGCCGCCGTGGCCGAGATTTGATCCCGTGACCTCGTGCTTAGCAGCCCAACAGATTCTTGATGAAGCCAATAGCAGCGTAAGCAGTGACATTTTCTTAGGTCTAACAGCAAAACGTACTGCGTATATAGTATATGAAGTCAATAGACAGTGAATTCAAGGAAGGCGTAGGGAGACATTTATTTTTATTGAATCGTAGAATGAATTTATCGATGAGAGTTCACTTTACGGTAAACTTCATATTCTTAAGTAATGAAGCAATATGAAAAGGACAAAAAAAAAGAACTTTTTCTGCCGGTAGGGGCCTCATCGACTGCGTCAAGGTATGACCGACAGGACTTCCAGGCAATAAAGCAAGACCTGTGGGGACGCTCGACTTTCACGCGTCCCCTGATATTGTTTTCCCGCATAGCTCGCGTCTCTTGTAATCTGACTTCGCCTCATGGCCTTGCTCTGGCGGCGGTCGGTGTGGCTGCTGATTAGTATGAGAGATGGCGCGAGTGTTGCGCTGCTAACGCTAGCTAACGCCGGAGTTACTGGAGCGCAAAAGGGAGTAGCCTGTTCCTCTTTGGCTTGTGGTCGGCGGGCTGCGCGGATGTTTTGCGCTCTCGCCTGCCGTTCACGGGCCCGTTCTGCGAAAGGCTTAGGAACAGGACACCGGAATAGACGAACACGATCGTTCGAAGACGCAACCGTTCGCGTGACCATACACGCGAACGATTAGGCGTTGGGGTCCAGCATGGAGGCGAACATATTCGCTCGCTATCCGGTCGCGTTGAGACGAACTTCCTCGATTCGTCAGCACCCATCGGCATGTTCTATTGGTATTGATTTAGATAGCTGGCATTCGTGTAGGAAAGGGGCAATAAATGCCTCTCATGATTGTCTGCACAACTGCGTTGTCGTTCCTTTGTACCAAAAGCACGTGTGAGACCCCTTAGAGTATACTCATGAAGTGACCTGTACTAATCAAGGCAACCAGAGGGATCCTTCACGGACGAAAGCCAGCTGAGTGGGTGCTGGTAGAATACCACCTTGTCGGTGGCGAGGGTAAAAGGTCCGCCACGCATAAAGGAACCGAACTGGTTCATCGCCCAGACAACTGCAAGGCTCTCCCTCTCAGTGATGGAGCAACTGCGTTCCGACGTGGGAGACCAGACTGCTGGCATAGAACATAATACGGCCAAGCCCATGTTGATGCTGGGAAAAAACAGCGCCGATGTTTTTAACCACTGGCATGGTACCTGAATTCCGTGAGAACGGAGGCATCAAAATGGACCAGAATCGGCGGACTCCTCAACAATGTGACAAGGGTATAGAGGAAGCTGGAGCCTGTGCAGCGCCCCACAAAGACTAGCACCTTCTTTTCAAAGGTACGTCAGAGGGCGTGCAACGTCCACGGAATCGCTGACGAAGTGTTGAAAGTATGATCACACTCTCAGGATGCTGCGAATGCCCTTGGTAGAAGTTGGAAGAGAGAAGGCCTGAACTGGCTGGTGTCAGGATTGGAGTGGACGTTAGAGGAGTCGACGTAAGTTGCCGGCAACATAAGTTGGCGACGTCTGAGGTATTTCTAGGAGTTCAGCTACAGGCCACTTTTACCAAGAACAGAAGGAATAAATCGGGCCTTTGAAAAAGTTAATCCCGCCTTACTAATGTTTGAACACTGCTCACTCAATCTCGACTGTAACATACCGTCTCGGCTCGAATGCTTTCTAACAAAACGCCTCCACCGCAGTACGTCACAATTAATGGTCATAACTCACCTGAAATAAATGTAACATCGGGAGTACCACAGAGTTCAGGTTTAGGCCCCCTTTTGTTTTTAATATATATTAACTATTTGCCTAACTGCGTTTCTTCTTCTGTGCATTTGTATACCGACGACTATTGTACTTTACAGGGAAATACGTAACAATGACGTAATCTTGCAGACAGAATTAAATCACATTGCAAGTTGGTGCGATAACTGGCTCATGAATTTAAATCCTAACAAATGCAAACTAATGACTGTTTCTCAGCAGTACGGTAGCTCCTCAACCTTCAATCTAGGTGACATCGAACTCGACCGCGTATCATCATACCGGTACTTGGGGGTTGCTATTACCTACAATATAACATGGAATACTCATATTAATATAATTGTATCCTAAAGTGCTAGCACACTTTAGGATACTCACGACTTAACTTCGATGAAGCGCCACCTCCACTCAGAATGCTTCTATAAAACTCTAGTGTGCTCGAAGTTAGAACACACCACTGCAATATGGAACCCCATCCCGCAAATGTAATTAGGTCTCTGGAATTAATTCAGAATAACGCCGCACATTTCATTATTTCTAATTACCATGGTGCAACAAGTATAACAGCAATGAAACAAGCTCTATCACTGCCATTTTTGTCACTGCGTCGTAAGTATTTCCGCCTATGCCTCTTTCATAAGGCCTTCCATCATTCAGCATTACGTACCGAGCTTATCACGCCACCCACATATCGCTCATCACGGATCGACCATAAGCACAAAGTTAAAGGCATTTTCTGCAACACAAGCACGTTTTATTTTTCTTTCATACCGCACACATCAAACGATTGGAACCACCTACCTGAGGAAATTGTTTCCATTTCTGATCATTCTATTTTTTCTCATTCTTTATCTGCACACCTGCATTGCGATAGCCCTGCTTAATCATCTCGTGTATCTCTCCTCCCCACTCCTTTCTTTTTCTTTTTACATGTGTCGCGATGCCTCCGGATTACTTTTGCTTTTTCATGGTTTTCTTCTTTCTCCTATTTTTTTTCCCTTTCGCAATTTCTCTTAAGCTCATATTTTGCCACTAGTATTGTATGACATGCTGTGTTTATTTCTGTTCACTTCAGTTGTATTTGTTTTAGTGCCATTCTGTTATATTTCATTTCACTTCTACAATTTGTTGCTAATAATGTATAACGCTGCACGTATGACTCTGTTCTTTTCTTCGTTTATATGTTGTCACCCACTCCTGTATGCAATAACTCGGCGATTGACGGTATCGAAAATAAATAAATAAATAAATAAATAAATAAATTTAGGAAAGGCTGCCGAGACGTGTTGCAAATGCCGAAGACAATAGTGTCGTTAAGATAACTGAAGCAAATGGACTATTTGAAGTCAAGTAAGAATGGGGTCCACCAAGCGCACAAAGGTGTGCATGGACATTGCATGAACCGAAATGTATGCCTTTACAGTCCATACCTTCCAACTCTCCCAAATTTTTCGTAATGTTTACGAATTTGGGCCCGTTTTACGATTTTGCAAATGTTGCGTCAAGTCTTACCAAAAAAGTAATTTTGTTTGAGGAAATGTTCGCACATCGGTCCCCGTACCTTCCGTTTCAAGTCTTCTGGTGGCGAAAGGGATGCAACAGGAATAGATACTGTGAGCGAGTTTATACACGTTCTTCAAGCAGGTGAAATTCAGAACAGTTAAGTCGCTGAAAATGTCACTGTGATCTAGAAACAGTTTGTTGCTTGTTGTTATTTGCTGTTCCAAGTTTTTAACTGCTCAGTGTGTCGCGTCTAAAGTCCTCGTTATATAGTACGTATGATTTCCTGAAAAGACCAGTGCATATGGAAGCTTTAAAGAAATGCATGCTATCTTCCCCACTATTTTAGAGAGATTAACCGGAAGGGGGGGGGGAGGATTTTCGCTTGCTACGCTGCACTAGAGAAGGGTAAGGGGGAAAAACAATAGGAAAGGGGAATTTGTTAACTGCTACAGGGCAATCTGAAAGTTGTTTTGGAAAACTGTTTTATGTTGTTGTTAGCCTCACGGCTTTGCCGCAGTTACTTTGGTGACATCTAATATATACTTTTAGCAAATTGATCTCAAGTGAAAATTCGTTACAGTTCGCTTAATGTGAACCACAGCGGAAGCCCATGGGCTGCAAGACTGTTTGCTTGTCGATGCCTTTTTGAATGATGGGGTGCTATATGTTGTAGATACGTGGCACGACAGTCGGTGGACGGGATGGACATCGCCGGTGTTGATGCTCTGCTTGACGACACCGGTCTGGCCCAGACGACGGTTACAGAGCTCGAAGACGTCACAGTATGAAGTCAGAAGTCGAAGCCTATCTGTTGACTTTAAAAAACGGAGCTAGGATTTGACGACTCACTGCCACATACTTAAGGAAACGAAAATATTCCGACAATGACAACTGTGCCTTCACCCCCCCTCGCCCCCCCCCTTTTCTAACATCATATACTCTTGATCTTGCTGCACCATTTGTTTCATTTCAACCATTTGTTTTAAGTCACCTTGCACAAGGAGGCGCATGCTGGTCTCGTCGGATCCGTAGTGGTTCTTGGCAAAGCAGCTGTAGATGCCCGAATCCTCCACTGTCTCCGTGGACACGACGAGAATCGAAGACACGCTTGACAAGGACTGGTTCGCCACCGTCGTCACTCTGTAGGGAAGAGAAAGAAAGCCAATACTGTAACATAAGCGATCTCAAAGTTTAGTATTGCATTCATAACGGAACAGATATATCGGCGTGCGGCTTTATTGAGGGTATCCAGGCTTTGCGTCAATAAAGTTCCCTGATTTTTTTATTTATTATTTGCATTAGTCATGATTGTAATTACCATAATGACCATCACTGACCCCTCCCATTTTTTTTTTACGACATCAGGTTCCCGAACGTGGAGCTCTGGATAGAGAGGGACAAAAAGACAGGCAAGGCAGTGTGGTAAACCAGGAAAAAAGGTCTGATTTGCTACCTAGCACGTGAGAGGAGAGAAGAGGAAAGGAATTTTAAAGAAATAGGAAAGAAGAATATGAAAATGAAAATAGGCGCCCAACATTCTGAGGCGGCACACATCACTGTCCCTGGACATTTCTATAGAACAAGCGCGCTGCCTTGCGTTCTGTGTTCCTGTTAAATAAATTAAATTATGAGGTTTTACGTGCCAAAACCATTTTCTGATTATGAGGCATGCCGTAGTGGAGGACTCCGGAAATTTCGACCAGCTAGGGTTCTTTAACGTGCACCTAAATCTAAGTACTACGAATGTTTTCCCATTTCGCCCCCATTCTGTGTTCATGTTATTTAAAACACTAGCAGCGCACATAATGTTTCAAGCTGTTCACGCACGCGACATCTCTTGCGTATTTTACGCCATAGCTCAAGGGGAAAATTTCCTGTAATTAGATGCCTCACTGGCATACGACGCTGAGTCACGTACGATCAGATGAAGTGAGGGCAAATGTAGCTGTCCACTAAATTAAGAGGCGCATAGCAGTGTCATACGTCAATGTGGTAAGGGCGAGGACTGTTGGCAAAACTGTCTCGGAAAATGGCAGCCTGACTACTCTGCTAGGTAATCTTCACCGGAGGGAAGTGGAAAAGGGTAAGGGTTAGGGACGAGTACGATGAGGACACATGCTGATTATAAAGCCGATATGCACGATTCGATATATCTCGAGCTTAGGGATCAACATGTATGGAACAAACATAAGCGATAAGTGAAAAACAATAAGGCTATGAGCTTTCTCGACAGGGGTCAAAAAACGCGTATTCGCGGCGTACGTCTTTTTTCAGTGCTACGAATAAACTTGGTAAGAGTGCGTAACGAATGGGCTGCTTCAGAAGAACGTCAGTTTAACGTTAGCTGTTATTCGGGCTATTAGATTGTATGAAAAGCCAGCAGTGAAGCCAACACCAGTCACATATTCTGATAAGCAAGGACCCAAAGCGAAATGAAGATATGATGTGATATTATTTTATATATTCTTTCAATTTCTTCTCCGCTCCGTCTTCTAGGGCCTTTTTCACCCTTCTCCTGTTCCCTTACAGAGTATCATGTAGGCAACATTTCTACGCCGGCAAACTTCTATGCTTTTCAACCAAGAGCGCGTTCTCTCTTCCTCTCTCCCATGTTCATTCAAAGGGCTGAGGTCCATTAGATGGACTGAACGTGTTATTGCAGGCGAAAGTAGGGATCTCCGTAATTCTCGAAACGGAATCATTTGCTCCTTACGCCTTCGTTATTTCGCGAATAATCGCCAGCGTTTGTCATAAAATTGACTTCTTTTTAATTGAGAAGCTACACAAGAAAGGAGTGAATACGCCTAGTCTGCACAGCCGCTGCGCAAAACATGCCTCATCATCACTTCACATAGATGCATGCGACGTTCTTGTCTTTGCAATGCCCTGCCATTCACTCTCAGTTAACTCACATGCCGTTTATTGTACCGAGCGCGTAACGCTGTGCGGACAAGGATAATTTTCGCAGTAAAAACGTGACATCATAGAGCACCGAACTTTAGTTTTCTTCAAAAATTTTCTTCAAAAGGGACCCTGGGCGCACGCGAACGCATAGGCACGTATATGGCGGTTTCATTTGCGTCGTCGGCTGGTAACTTTCTCGCGTTGCCCAATGCAGACACAAACTTTGGGCGCTGAGCAGACAATAAGACGGCGACGGCAGGAGGACGACGAACCAATAGACAGAGCTGCTCCAAATGCGACTCATCCGAAGAAGGGCGAGAACAGGGGGGGCGGACTGGCGTTCCGCGCCGCGGTCCGTCAGCAGGAGGAAAGGGGCCGCAGACACCCGCGGTGCAGGTGAGTCGTCAGCGCCGCGCGACCAAGCGTGCGGGAAGAGGTCGGGACGGAGGGAGATGTGAAGGGGAGGCAGTGCTAACGTGCTCGCCGAACCCGCCAACGGTGAAGAGAGAGAGAGGAAGAAGCAAGAGCCCGGCGGCTAAAGCAGAGAGCTTCGAGTAGGGATGGGGGGTGGGGGGGGGGTGATGTGTCCGCTGCGCGCGACAGCTCGCTGTGGCTTGACTAATTCAATCGCCTCGCATCTCTCGGTCGCTTCCCCGCAGCAGCCGGGATGCGCGGGCGGGCGAGCGACGGCGTCCATTAGCCGATATAGGCCTACGGCGGTGCCGAGCGAGCGAGCGCGCTCGCGCCTTCGCCAGGAGCAGCTGATCTCGGCTGGGGGCGAAGAGCCGACAGTGAGCGACGACGCGGCTAGTTCAGATCCCGGTTCACTGGGCGCGGGAAGGAAGGGGGGAGTGTCACGGGGAGCTCAACTCCGGCTCAGTCTTGAAGCGTCCGCCATTATGAAGTTTTAACGAGCACGCCGTGTGTCCGTCTATCTGGGTAGAATGCGCGATGAAAGGCCCGTTATAGATACCCTGCGTGTCGAAGGGTGCCCGGAACACACCGGAAACCGCGCTTGTCAAAATTCCATAGAGGATGCCAACCTTCGCGCCCGGCGCTCCTGTGAGGGAGGCATCAAGCGTGGACATGGTCTCCACCGGCCTTGGCGCAGATACGTAATCTCCTTATTGTTAAAAAAAAAGAAAAGAAAAGAAAGAAGGAAAGAAAGAAAGCATTGAGGACCACCGCCTTCCTGACTCGTGTAACCCGGAAATTTTAAGCCCTAGCCGCTGAACGCGGCGTTTCACTGTAAAGCGGCTATCTAGACAGGGAGCTTCAGTTGAAGGTGCTGGATAGGAGGTGACCGTGAATGTTCTTTGAGCAGGTGAGCCACTTCTCTTGTATGGAGCTTCCATGTTTCTTAAAAATTACTGGGAAGAGGTGTGCTCATAAATAAGTAAATAACTTGTTCAGGCGGCGTCAGCTGCCAACCTGTGCCAGCGCCCGTCCTACATGTGCATTTCGGGTCCATGTCTTTGTCTTCTGTAGCGCAGTTATGTTTCATAATTCTGGTGACCAACTATCCCAGCTTTCAGAAAACAGTATCAGCAACAGTGGTCAAATTAGCTAGGTCCAGGTCAAATCGCGGTAGTGTATGAAATGAGCGTATGGGCTATATACGGTTCAGTGGAAGATTGCATGAGCAGACTAGAAGCACATCGGCCACTAGTACAATTCACTAGCAGTTGGAAGCAAGTTACAACATGAAACTGCACGTAACAGGCGCCAATGCTGAGCTGCTGAGAGCGATAGAAAATGAGAAAATCAAGAGGGAAACCAAGGGCCCTATAACGTAAAACTATTCCAATATGTTTCTATTCCAATCTCCTGACGTCAAACTTGCGCAGCCACCGACGCAAGTACCGGGCGGTCACCCGCAGGGTTGTCTGAACAGACCAATCAAACGCTCTCCTCGTTCATAGGCGGTCACTTTTGTTTGCTTGAAAAACGAATTACATTGCCTACACTGAGCGGCTTGCCATATCTAATTGGCTGACAAGAGGCGAGGAGAACGTTCAAGTGGAGAGGGATTCATTGGGGCAGAGCCAGTGCACTGAAAATCGATAACCGAATGAAGAGGGTGGTGCCGGCGTTTGCGATTGGTCGGCTTTCCCTTACTTAGCTTGTGGTGCCTGGTCGAAAATCACGGCGGCATGCAACGGAAGCTTAAGAATGACGCTAAAACTGACCCTCAGCAAAGAAGAGTTGGCAGAATGAGGTGGTAAACGTGCCGATAGGGCTCGAAAACGTTACATGGCCACGCATGAAGTTTTATTATACGCAAATACACCCATGCTCTCCGGCAGGTGCGAGTAACCAGCTTCTCAGCGATAGGCGGCAGCCATCTTTTATTCCTTTCGGAACAGGGCAGCCTGCGGCTATTTCGAAGAAAATTCAGTTTTGTTCGCCATATTAATGCATCTTTATCGCGTACACGTCACTTTGACGCGGTGAGTTTGGGCGGTTTTGTGACGTCGCGTTACAGGCAGGTAAAGTGGGCGCAGCCCGAAAACTTCTTACCAATAGCCGAGGGCTAATGGCGAAAAGGGGTCGAATCAGAAATAAATGTTTTTCTTTTTTCTGTAAAATCATGCATAATCAGTGTGCACACATCATATCAGATGGGGAGGTATCGCGGTTTTCGTGACGTCGCGTGACAGACAGGTGAACTAGGCGTGGTCGAAAAAAGTTTTTGACCAATCGTGGAGGGCTGATAGCAGAATTGGAATAGAAAAGTTCGGAATAGTTTTACGTTATAGCGCCCCAAGAGAAGTACTAAATGTATGCAGGGTTATACTGCAATGCTGGATTCAACGCAATATACCAATGGATGGATACAACTTTCTTTTACGTCCGGCAAGGTTTAACGCGATCCGGGCTCAGGTTTCCCACGGGGGAACGTCAAGGCCCTGCCTCAACGCCGCCTCACGGGCGACAGGCGTTCGAGCTGCGAGATGGTAATACGTCGTTATTGTTTTAAGATATAGAGCGAAACGTGGAGTTTCCTGAATTCCTGAATTTCCTGAATTTTCCTGAACCTTATACCAAAGGTTCAAGAAAATTCCAGGTTTCGCTCTATATCTTAAAACAGTAACGACGGAAATACCATTTCTCGATGTCTTGCTTAAGAAGATTCCCTCACAGACACCGTCGCACTGCACCTACAAGCCATCAAAGCTGCGGAATTATAATATTTTCAGTGTTACAAAATTTGCGGGCATTGTGATCACGACGAGAACTTATTAGCATATATTCACCTGTTCACCTGCTTAAACAGGATGAGTCCGCACACCTGATAACCAGATAAGGTTAAACTCTACTTTAGTTAAAATTGACGACTGGTGCCGACAATGGGGATGGAAATAAATACAGGAAAGACTGCATGCATGAAAATAACACAAAAAAAGTCGCAAAAAGAAAGGCGTTGCAACTTTACCTGCAGCATTTCGGGCAGAGTTATTGAAATACTTGGATGTAACAATCGCGACCCCATCAAATTGGACATTCGTATTATCAAGATCCGCCGAAAGGTATATAGAGAGGTTTTCTTCGCATGGCGATAATGCTGATTTATTTGCATCCCCTTTGAAACGGGGCGGTGGCATTATAGTTACCTATATTAGGCCTGTTTAAATTGCAGGAAACTTGCAGAAGTGGCCGCCAACGTTAAATGTTAGGCTAAATATCTGTTTTGCGACCAATCCTCGAATATGGCAGTATTTTCACAGACTCATATCAACAGTATATCAGAAAACGTTTCGAAGGGATTCAACGCAAAGCCTTTGGCTTTGCTTATTCGAAGTATTCCCGAAACGACGGCGTTACTGTACATAGGAAATGTGCGCACTTTGAGACACTGACAAACCACCGACTCATTGTTTCAAGATAATCTCCATACTTCCTTTATTATGAATGCATTGCTGTCTGCAAAAACGACTTCCTAAAGTCCCCACATCATTTATCGTCTATGGAACTAAATATGATGAATGTATGAGACCGTTTATTTCGTGAAACGTTCCAGCCCGCCCCTTTTTTTTGCACTGAGCGCTTTTTCGCTTTTCGCTAAGCTTGTGATGGTCATTCTTGGCGCATTAAGCATATAATCGCAATTCCAGAGCCACATTCATAGAAACGCAGTCCGAAAAATGCATATAGCGAAAGTGCACATGTAAAGCTGACAGGGCCAAGGAACACCCGCAATAGCGAGGAACTACTGGTTTTGTAATTTTGTGAGAAGGCGAAGGTCAGTTAGCTCGTCTGACTAAGCGTCACCGTATTACTACATCACCGCGTCCCTAACCTGTTGCCCGATTGACCACGCACAGTCATGCTATGTCACTGTTTTTGCCAACGAAACGCCAACTAGCCCAGTCATACGTTGTTGCAGTGTTTGTCAACCTGGTTATTTAGAATTCGGCGGGAGTCTTAGGCACGGTAGTGAAGGTCGCGGTGCGTCGCTTAGTGGTGGAGCAGGTAACCTCAAAGTCCACAAGGCTGTGGTATGCAAGAAAAAAACCTTTACGTTATATGTAGGAATAAGGGGCAACGAATAAAACTCTGAAAGGAATGAGTTAACGCTGATGCTGGAACGTTAGGGAATCTGCATTGCTTGCCTCGACTGGAAAAAGAAAAAAAGAAAGAAAATGTTTTGACGGGAAATTTATTTCTATTCATAAGGCCGCCAGACTGCCTTCTAAACCACACAAAAAGTTCAGCACAGAATGAACCTCTAACCGAATTCAAGGAAAGCGAATAAGAACCCAGAGAGAACCAAACAGACATTCTTGTCATAGGTGATAGTGGTGGTTATTATTGTCGCGTTGTTTGCTTAACCGAACCGCTGATATATTCTCGCACATTGATCACACTCCGCGTGTCTAGAGAGAAAAGAAAGCAATGTGTGACGGGCAGCACCGCCCTTCTTTCGTTACATTCTTTTGGATAGGAAGTGAAACGGCAAGAGAAGAAAAAGAAAAAAAAATAAGGAAAGAAAGAAACAAAGAGCGGCTGGTTATATCACGCCATTATTGTACGCCCGTGCTGATCGAGTTCGTGAAACTTCGCAAAACATTTCGAGCGACACAATGACAGGGAAAATAAATAAACTGAAAAAAACAAAGTAGACGAAAGGGCAAAAGTGTCTGGAGCGGCTCGAATGCAAAGTGGTTAAAATGAATTCGGCTCTATTTGCGCAACACTCAAGAAAGCAAAGAGAAAAAAAAAAGAGAAAAGAGAAGGGAAACAAAATGTACGCGCAAGCAATGGCGGAATTTCGTTCCCCGGACAAAGCAGAAATGCGTGCATCAGTCATGTGGGCGATTGATTCGCGGCGAGGCGCTCGACGCCTGCAGTGCCTGCATGCGGCACTCGGGGAAAAAAAGGCTGCAGGAGGCGCGGCGGCGGTGGGGCACGGGGGAGGCGCCGTGAACCGCGGCTCCCTCACTTCCACTGCAACGTCGAGCGCTACGGCTGCAGCTCGGAGTATTACAGAAAAGAAAATGAAGAGAGCGTTCTTGCGAAAGAGTAGGCACACGGTTCGGTAAAGACTTCTAAACAAACTAAAGATAGGGAAAAAAAAAGTAGATTAAAAAAATATAGAAAACGCCGCATAGCATCACTGAGGAAGCAATATGTGTTCCGGTGCTGAAAGGCCGTGGCGGAGGGAAGTAGGTCGACCTGCGCACTCAACGCAACAGCGTTCGCCACAAGACCACCCAAAAGCAGGGTACTCGAAGGGTGCAAGTTTGGGCAGGTGATGTATGCCGGCAGCGAAGAATGCGACCACCCTATAATGAGAATGACGAATCCACTGGTGCGTGGACGTGAATATCGCGTACTGGCCACAGCGCGCAGTCGCCTGTTGTCGAATAGATAGGGAGTGAGAGAACTACGCTTGTCTTCGAAGTGGAGAAGACTGCAGCGCACTTTGTGAGGGTCGCGAACGGGTGGGACGTAAACGAACGTGGCGTTAATGGCACTCGCTTACGACCTCGTGGTTATCTATTTATTTCACAATCTTTAACTAAGATTCGTATAAATAAAAGAACGAAAAAAAAAAACAGTTGTACCTGCAACCCTGAGCTCCGAAATTTAAACTATGATGTCCCTTATGGCCTTTTAAAAACACGTAGTCTTTATTTCTTTCTTGTCGAAATGGCAATGCTGCCTCACACCACGTGTAGAGTTCGTGTGCTTAATAAGTCTTTTTTGTGCACGCGGTGTCTCACGGGGCGTGACTCTGCAAGTCACGACTTGTGTTTTAACGCTAAGGTGTGCATATGTCTGAGGTCTCGAGTTCGGATTAAATAGTTTGTTTTCGGTTAATCGATTACCATTCAATTAATCGAATAATTAAATAACAAAAAATAGCAAATCATCTCATTGAATACCAATTAGTATTCAAAGAGATGATTTCCTATGTTAGTTTATAGAACGTTCGCGAATGCGCTGGTGTGCGGAATTATGATTTAGAGAGCGGTCAAGTAATTCCATGACTGGCTATGTACTGCGGCTTTACCTACGCACCGCTGAGGCTATTTAGAGAGGAATACATCTAAATTAATTGGCCGTTTCTGTCTAGTTAGCTAATACTTAATTATTCTTGGGTGTCCTTGGTTCAAATTAAGGATTATATTCCGTTGCTGCATGAATTTTATGTGAACAGGGGGAGCACTTACGGGGCAAACATTTGGAGCAGTGAATTTTTTTGTACGACAGCTCGCATTGATCCGCGGCGACGTCAATATTTTAAGCTCCATGTAAATTTAGAGTCTCCGCAAATTTATGTCGAGTTTTGTTATAGCTAAGAATGTTTCCGTCCCTACCGCGATGTCCCATATGCTTCAGAGTTATATAGCGTAGTTTCTTTACGGAGACATATAACACTAATCTTTAGTCTTTTAGAGGTATATAATTAGCCCATCTTCCTACATAGGTCAGTTATCGCAGAGAGAAGCTTCATACATGATTGTCATACACAGATAAATTTTGTTTACCTTTGCAGTACAGTTTCCGCTTTTCATTTCTGTTTGCATTTAATGGTCGTGATATTCAAGGACAGTTAGTCTGAAATTTTCTTATTCAGTTCAACAATTTCAATATTCGTAAATTCTGAAAAAACAAAATGTGTCACGCTTTCGACCATTCCTTTTGGTAAACACGCGGAAGAGGAGGCAGCGAAGTACTCAAATTTTGACGAATCACTCAGATTGTGCGACACAGCTACTCAATAATCAGCGCCAAATGTACTAATTTTTTTCTCCGCTATAGACCAAAATTGCATGGTTGTTTTTATTGTCATATACATACTTCCTGGCTTGTTGTATTGTTTACCGTGGTTACCGTTCATATAAACCCAAGATCCTTTGTGTTTAAGAGTGCAATATTGCAATGTGGAGCTGCCGTTCCTCCTACGCACACACACAGACACACACACACACGCTCGCAAGCACACACAGCGGGCGAATCGGCGTTTACACGTGAGCAGAAATGCTGCGACGCAAAAAGAAGACGCCGGCACTGACGACAGAAATACGTGTAGAAAAAACAAACAAACGCAAGAACAAAATTGGACGAAAGTGCCAGGCTGGGCGAAGATTAGGTTGGCGGAACGAGCCTCGTAAGCAGGAGGGATGCGATACGAGCGCTCCTTTCGAGCGTGTTGCACGCTGCTACGCGCCTAATATGCATCCAAACCAGCGGGCTTGCTCCCCAACGCGGGTTCCGCCTGGATGGCCGACGCCTTCTTTGCTACGCTCACCGGGAACGGAATGGGGTCAGGGGGAATAAGCGGTGCCTACAACCTGGCGAAAATGCAGCTGGCGATACGCTCCTCTATAGCATGACTGCGCGAAACATGAGAGCGGTCGCACAGCAACACATGAAGAAAAACGTGAAACGTAGCTGGTTTAATCTTTCTTTCTCACTCTTCCGAAGTACGCTTGCAGCTAGGCGACAAGAAAAATGTTCAACAGGCGCGGTGGGCATTGCTATCGAGAAGTATACGATAGGTTCACCAGTAGAGGGAAGCGTTAAAGGGGCAACAAGAAGGAAATAGGAAGGAGGATCCAAAACAAAGGGACAAGAAACGAACAGAAATAAACGTGCAACAAGGAGCGAACAAAGAGCCTTCCGATAAACGACCAGATCCTCGGACGTCGTTCGGTAAAGAGGTCACGTGGGAATACTGCGGGGGCACGGGGCACCCCCGCCAGCAGCCCGTTTCTCCCGATGAGAGTGACTGTCGGCCGACAGAGGTCGAGGCCCGAGGTGACCCCTCCTCGCCTTCCCACAACCCCAGCCTAACCCCACCCCCACGCAATTGACGAGGCCGATCTGATGAACGGGGTGAGAGGAGAGAAAACTGACCGGGATGTGAAAAGCCCCCTCCGTGAGCGCTTCACCAGCGAAAGCGATGCTGTTCCTTCGCTTATTTTCTCTTACAGAAGCAAAGATAAAATAGAGCAAGTGTCATGGTATCGACCTGCAAGATAGTACCACCTTGCTCTCCCTTTTGTTTTACATAGATGCGTGACAATTTTTGCGAACCATGTACTGCACTTGGGAAACAGGCATGATACAGGAAGGAGGAAACATGAGCCATTATTCACGGAAATATTACGTAAGTACTCTTGTTCAATGGCCGGAGTTCGGGCACCTGGAACCGGCCACTGACGACAGCAATAGGTGTCACGACAAGATGATCGTCGCCACGATGACCGGTAGCGGACGGCACTCACGAAGAGAAGTTTTGTGAATACGAACCATGAAATCTATGACATATCAGCTGGGAGCGTTACGGGAAATATCTCGAAACTTTCTTCCAGAGGATCCAAGTGAGTGAGAGGCTTCATATAATCACTATGAAGGACACCGCCTTCAACAGTGAACATCGCTATATACTGTATTAATACTGAACTTTAGTTCCTATGGTACGCTGACGTCGTCGAATGAGAACTTTCATGAAGCGTCCAAAAGACCACGAATTGAGAAATTTGTTGAATTCCCTTATATTGAGGGTATCGCGCTGCAGTACCGACTATAAATCTAATTCCCAGAAATGGAGACAAATTGAACGAAAACTGACGACTTTTGCGTCTGCAGCGATCAACATAAACGTACCGGCCTAAAATTGCAGTCAAATATAACCAGCCGTAATTGCGAATGAAACGCTCTTTTTCAGCGCTGAAATACGCCACAAGGCATTCTATATAGCACCAACATTCAAGTAAAAACCAACCAAGTGTTTGACGCCACCAGAATTTGTTAGTAAGTACCAGTCACAGCAATCTTATGTTAGGTAAAACTGGATTGTACTGGGTCTCCCAGCTAACGTTACCCACGCTCTTAAAATTAAAATATATAATATTGGGGGCGAGGATTTACGGAGTCGCCATCTGTCGGAAGCGCCTCCCTTGCGTAGTATGAGGGATCACGCGGCGCGCTCCTCATAGCTTTCGCTTACGGCGCTCAATAATAACACCACGCGGCAGCCCTCCTGGACACTTATGTAGGTATTCTCAAAACGAGGGAAGTTCTTGACTGTCGATATAATATCTTGGGCAAACTTAAAACACAGAATCGTTTACAGACGCCATCTCTTTACCGAACACGTACAGCGAACGCAACTACGCGCGGTCGCCGCGATGGAGTCTCCCGAACCGGCTTCTTGCGTGAAAGGTAGGCAAACGCTGAAAGTAAACTATGTGAAATAAGTTCTTATAGTAAGCTGTCTCTATAAACAAATGGGGCATAACAGAATGAAGCCTCAATGCGGCGATCGCACGGGTTCGCAGCGACCGACTGCGCGTCTGCATGCATGCATGTCCACGCACAATGTTTTGCTTTCGCTGTGAGCGCGTTTTCGCACCGTGTGTGTGCGTGCGTGCCGTGAGCTTTAGGCCGCAGCATATGAGCATTTGACAGTACACTAGAAACCATTGTTGCGTGGACGCTATCAGAACTGTCAAAAAATAATGTCGTTAAGGAGACTTCGACGCCTACGGCGACTGTGATGCGCCGTCGCGACGATTCAATCTTTTTTTGTCTTCTAAATTCTTCGACATTTCAATATTTTTTCTCATGTTGCGTCGCATTGTATGTTTATCGGTCTTCTCAGCGTGCAATTTCCCTCTGCTTCTCTTTTTGTAATCCAGTGCATTAATCCTTAACAGAGGCATGACCATATGACATGCCTTTCTTTAATGTGCGTCTTACCGCTCCCTTTCCGTTCCAGTGAACTTGCCAGTATCTAGCATCAACAAGTTCATAGACCGAACCGTCCTGACATTAGCCGGGCAGCAGGCGCGGGCGGGCGTCTCAGTGCGCGTTTTCTATTACTCACCGAACATCGCGCAATCCCGGCGCCGTAGCAGAAATCTTCCTGGCGTGTGTGCTTGCTGCACACCCGAGTTGTAGCCGATGGCTGTCAGCCGGTTCTAAATTTCGCCAGCCAAACTGCACGCAGCTCCTTGCACTGCGGCTACGTGTGAATAAGGCTGACACCGGGCTCCGTTGCGTGCGTGCCGCAACGGAGCCCAGTGTCCGTACGTCCAGGCGTTACTCGGAATAATTAAGTCAATGCCTTTGCCCTCCTCCTCAATGCCTCTGCGCACAGCATTGGCTTCGCGCTTCGCGCGGAAAAGGGAGCTCGCAGTTCGCGCCAACCAACGCCGATGCCATTGCCTCGCCACTTTCACGTGGCCGCCGAGCCGGGTATTGGGCAGAGTTATTAATTCTTCCTAATTACGCCTGATATCGCGGCGCACGGACGCGTAATGATGGGGCTATTTTCATGGGTAGTGCGTTTTCTTTATAACGAGGAAAAAATAACTACGATTTCCCAGTCTGTCCAATCTGCTCTTCGTTTCCTACTGCAGTGCAAGGTAGTCAATTGGCGTGTAACTAAGCTAATAAATCCCTTTCCTTCATTTTCTACAACCTTAGGTAGCAGTCGATGGGCTTAGTGGATTCTTTGCTCCAATGCCACCCTAAGCCTCAACAATACATAAATAACGACAAAACTCCCGTTTGTTCTTACAGAACAGTTACCGTATTTCGCGAAAATAAAAGCAGCAAAGCGAAGGTGAAGGGAATATTGTTTGTGCATAGTTGTTGCCAAGACAAACGGTTGCCATAGCGTGCGATGAATTTCACCCCAAAAAGGACGACTTGCTCAATTCCAATGCTTCGAGCTTTTGCCAGTGGGTACTCAGCTTGCCTCAGGCGTGCTCGTATGAAATGCAGAGCAACAGGGGGAAAAATAAAAAAAAAATATCAGTCCAGTATTGCCAGTTGCGAGCTTTAACAAACCTTGGGAACGTCGATGGATATTGATTTACCGGGCAACGCCGCCGAATGATCGCTCGGCGCCCCGCGCCGATACGGAGCATGCTGAGCGAAACGATTCAGTGGGCGTTCCTCGCGCCTACTTGCCAGATGTACCGTTACTTATCCTACGATGAGACGGAGGAGCGCTGAAGAAAGATGGACTTTCCTACGAGATTTCACTTTCGTTTAATCATCGTTGCACTAAAACGTGAGGGTTACTAAGGTTCAAAGGATAACATCTACAGCCAAGGTGCGTGACGAATAGCTGTTGCATAATTAAATACAGTTTCCGTCCAAAGCGAAAAAAAAGCAGGAAATAAAATAAAAAGCAAGCTGGAACAGTCCTCCCCGCAAGCGAACGGACGGTGCCTCGTATCCTGATCCAGAACTCAGACGGACGTGCATTCATATCTCTTTCATAAAATTTTCAGCCTACGAGTCTGAGCCACAGGCACGCCATGAAATAGCTCGCCATCGTATCCGATTCTCGTTTCGCTGTTCGAATATGGATGAGCAGCGATGAGAAGCCGAGGTGCCATGTCTCGGACGGAGGAAGGCAGCGCCACCTGGTTGGCGCTGACAAATGTTTCTTTCCAGCGTTCTCGCTGATCGAAGACAACTTCCGAGTCCTTCCGAATGACATAGAACCTCGATGACACAGGAAATGTACACAGGAAGAGCTATGCCGTGACATTAACTCGCTTGTCTGTCGGCAGTTTGGGCAAGGTGGGCGTGCGGCCTTTCGATAACATATTTTTCTTTCTCCACTTTTCTTCCCCCACCACCTTTATTTTTCTTTACCAGAAGATAAATTTTAATTTAAGCTCAGGGGTGTAAATTTTTCTAGATTAGAACGAACGAGGTCGTCTTAGCACCCTTTTAGAAAATTCTCTCAAATAATATGAACGGTTTCATCTTAACGCCCTCTTAGCTATGATATCGTCATCTGTGCTCATAACTTCGTTTTATAATATATAGAGATATGAGGTTCATTATAAATCGGATATATTATCCAGCCGGGAATGGTAGAAGACGAGGTTACACGCATCCCTGTTTTGGACGTTGTAGGAGCCAAGCAAAATAATATACTTGTGTGGCAAATGAATGGAGTCGTGGTGTTTTATTTTTGTACGCCTTTCTCCAAATATAATCCAGTTTACGTTATGGAAGGCGGCGGGGAGCCCGGTACTAGTACATTAATTGCGGGTGCACGATACAGGCCCTCATGCTGGAAATTGTGCATTGACATAAGCAAGCAGTTAGTGTTCCTTGTGGTTCGCAAACATCGCGATTGATTCCATTCCGCTAAAGAAAGTAGCCTAATGAACAATGCATTTCTAAACTGAAGATTCCTAGTACTAAAGTACGTTCACTCGATTGAGTTCCCAGAGCACAAGTCCTGAAAAGTGAGCGTGCTTTTATGAAAACACTCGTTTATCGATTTACTAAGTGCATGCCTAAGTGAAGTCATCTCGCAACGAATTTATATCGAACCATTACCGTCGATAAATTGAACGATTTGGACAGCCTAGCGCACAGCTTCTGCGTAAAAACCGTAAAATCAAGCTAGCGGTATCTCTTACAGTGCATTTTGACGTGAAATATTAATATATATTAAAATGTGTTTGAAGGCGGTTTGTGCTAACTACTCATTTTCATTCTTTTGATGCTATTCCACTCCGGATAGAGGCGAAATGCGAATTTCTACAGTTTCCCTTATACTTAACATGAACACGTTTTAAACGGATTTTAATTTTTCCAGTAGATGGCGCTAGAGCTTCCTGGTTGGGGTGCCTCAAACTGCTAGCTTCGTGGGTCTTCCTTCCAAATGAATTGGTGTTTCCTCCTTACAGTCTGTGCCAATCGGCTAGATTCGTTCTTCGGGTTATGTCTGACAACGACTGCCAAAATCTTGTCTACTGATGGAATGCAGCAGTCGAGGTCATCGATAGAGAATTTCTAAAAAATGCTTTACCGGAACGGGAAATCAGTGCTATGCACTTGTACAAGAAAAAAAATAAAATCATGGAGTTGAGAGAGAGAGAGAGAGAGAGATGATCTTTAATGGATCCTAGAGAGGTTTGGCGGATTGCATGGCATGTTGCTGCAGATGGATAACATCAAACATCAAATTATGTGCAGAGATGGGGTTTAACTTCCCAAAGCAACGCACGGGCTATGGAGACGCCTTAGTGGGGCGCTTCGGATTATTTTAGACCACCTGGGGTTAATAAGTAAATTCTGGGGTTTTACGTGTTAAAACTACGTTATGACTGTGAGGCACGCGGTAATGGGGGATTCCAGATTAATTTAGACCACCTGAGTTTCTTTAACGTGCTCGTAAATCTAAGTACACGAACGTTTTTGCATTTCGCCCTCGTCGAAATGGCATCTCCGTGGCCAGGAATCGAAGCCTCGACCTCGTACTCTGCTGAAAAATGCCACAGCCACTTTGACATTACCGCGAACTGTCGGGGAATGGATTCGGAATGTTTTTCGCGCATCATGTTTCTCTCTGCGGGGCTACAGCGGCTCTGCTGCAATTTCACTCGCCATACCACGAAATGCCGGCCCTGGTTATTCTGAACTAGCCCTGCTTGCAGCTGGTTTTATTAATACGTTACAAAGTTAGAGCTTTAGGGTCCTGCCTTTCCAGTGTTCATTCTGACTTACTGTAAAACAAAATCCGCTTTTCGGGTGCATTGCTTGCCGAAATGGCGAAGTGTCGCGAATAAATATAAACAACACGCGTGCAGGAGATCAAGAAATTACTGCAGAACCCATCTCACGATGACTGTCGGCGGTAATGCGTTAGCATTGAGTCAATATAGCGACAAAGAACACTGCCACCGTAGAAGGGAGTTATGATTGAGGCGTGTACTGCAGCGGGACTCCTATTTCGCGCTTCTAGGAACACTTGGCGCAAACTATCGCCGTCGCTGAGAAGGCTACGCGTGGCCTCCGAAATGCACGGCGCGCCGACGCGTGCGAACGCCGAGAAACGCGTCAAGCGTCAATTGGACTTATCTTTCGCGCTTCTTTCTGGGCACGCCGCGCCATCTAGTGTCGCTCCCGATAAGTCCGTCGGCTGCCTTCGAGAGGAGAAGCGTGGCGCGCCAGCGTAGAGTTTCTCACTATAACACCTAGAGGGAAATCTGGCGCCACCGTCTATGGGAGTTTCTTAAGGGAGCACCGTGCCGTCATGGGAATGACGGTATATGTGTCTGCGAGGCTCGTGTTGGCTGGTGTTGTAAGAGGCTTCGTCTAGAACGTGGATTTGGCTACACAAATAAAGCGTTCTGAAAGTAAAATCTTCATGAAATGTTTGAATTCACGCGTATTACATGTTTACTCACCTTCAATGCATGACCAAGCGAAGAAAAGCAAGAACAGACGACAAACTGTTTCAAAGCGGGCACGAATCTTGTCATCTGTCCTCCAACTTTAGCGGCCCGCTGGTACTTTTTACGTTTCATATAATTGTACATGCAATAAAAAGTTCTCACAGTTAAACAAAACATGTTTTTGTGCAATAATAAAGCTAAAGCAGCTTCTTACGTGCAGTTTTACTAGAAAGTTAATTACTGTAACAGACGGAACGGTGCTTGCCTGGCTCTCCGAGAACGATGCCAATCCGAAGTCACAATATAGCGGCATACTCATGCATACCAAAGCGCAGCAGCGCCATATTTCCCTCTAGGTAATGTGGTGAGAAACTCTATGCGCGCCAGTAGCTGCGAACGCTGAGAATTGCTGCCTCGCTTGCCGCGCACTCAGTGGCATATACCGAGTGACCCAGGTTGACGAGAGGTTCGTTGAAGAGCGGCATATGCCTAGTGCACTCATGGCGCAGCTGGCTAAAGCGTTGGCTGGAAATACGGTAACTGAAAAGCGACCCAGTTCATTTGTGGCGCAGTCTGCTAATGCGTCCTGTTGCTGTGCTTAAGAAACCCTTGTAACGTTGGTGCGATTTCGCTAATCATAGGAGAAATTTAAGGCATCTTTTTTGTCAATGCAGAGCGGCATATTTCCAGTGGCACAAACCTAGTTACCCCAGCTCGCATCAAAGACGCTCATAGAAGAGCGGTGCACACCTACTGGCACACACCCAGTTGGCATCAGAGATATTCATCGGAGAAAAGCACAGACCGAGTGGCACACGCGCAGTACTCCGGGTCGGCGAGCATCTTCGAACCGCGGTGCCTAGCCGGTGTCGAGTCTATACATTGACCCATGTCGGCGTGAGCGAGGTTCGTTGAAAAGCGGCACGTATGTACACATTGCCACGTACTCAGTGACCCAAGCCGATGGTTGGTTTCGAACTCTGTTACCTCAGCACAGCAGCGCGCTGACTGCTCAATGACCCACATAGGCGGGAAAGTGGTTAGATATAAACATACATAGATACATAGATACAGACATACATAGACAGATACACAGCCCCGGAAAGCCCGTGAAGTACCTTAATGATGCTAATGCATAGAAAGGCAGCATTACCCTAACTTGTACGCACTTAATTGACAACACCGAAGCCTGACCAACAGACATGCCGTTTCTTTTGTTTATTGAATGCGCTTGGTGTATCCTTTTGTCGCAAAGGTATATTTGATGCCCCAAAACTGCAGAGTGTGCAATGAGCGACGCTGACCTTAGGGGCTTGGAATTACTGGAGTTGTTTAATGAATAGCGAAATATATGTGCACAGGCACATGTGCATTCGGCATCCATTGGACTACGGTTGGTGTGGATAGGAAACGAGCTCGGGACTGCGTCCTCGGCATGCATGTTAGGCATGGAGTCATTGCTTTGCTTCAGTCTGCGTGGCCTGTCATCTTGTTCTTTTTTTCCTCTTCACTTTCTTGCTTCCTGTTTACTGTTTCTATCCCCTCCTTCTTAAGGAGTAGGCAGCTGTTGTGAAATAATAGCAGTAATAATATAACCATAGGGTCTGAGTCACCTGTCCGCAGGATAAATGGCGGGAACAATGATACGGAAGGAATTTATCTTCAGCTTCATCCAAATCATTCATATGTCCTGCGCAATCTATAGTCGCCGATAATTTACACCTCAGTGGCTATGGTGTTGGGCTGCTGAGCACGAGGTCGCGGGATCGAATCCCGGCCACGGCGGCCGCATTTCGATGGGGGCGAAATGCGAAAACACCCGTGTGCTTAGATTTAGGTGCACGTTAAAGAACCCCAGGGGGTCGAAATTTCCGGAGTCCTCCACTACGGCGTGCCTCATAATCAGAAAGTGGTTTTGGCACGTAAAACCCCATAATTAATTAATTAATTAATAATTTACACAAATAGCTGGTGATTTAGAATCGATTTATAAGGAAAGTAGTTGTTTCTGTTAAACGATGTACACAACTGCCACGATGTTCTGTATATAGCGAGTCGAGGCATTTCGAAAAAAAAAAAAAGACACAGCACCCCAGAACTCCTTTTTTTAGTTAAACAATCTGATGTTTATTTCCCGACAGCGGATATTTTTTCTTTCTTTTTTTTGCTCATTTCATTCATTGTTGCTTTCGAGATAAAAATGTTATGTTCGAAGCAGAGATTTAAAATCAAGCTTCTTTATCGCGCAGAGCTCAAGGACACAAAAGGGATGAGACAGGTACAAGGGCTATGCGTGTGTCTTATTTTTTCTTGTGTCCGTAGTTCGTGCGCGCTAAAGAAGTTTGGTAATAAAACACCAAATAAATTGATATGTCACTTGGTTAAGGTATATTTATAGCAGTGCCTTTTGAGATAACTCGCGGCGCGGCAGCCAATCATCTGCGCAACGTGTCGTAACCAAAGTATTTTCAAGCATACGATATGCGAGATTTTAGCATCTATAGGCGCTTATAAAGGGCAAGAAAGGTCCTCAATGTGACGTTTCCTCACCGTGTGTCGAAAACCTTACTAACTTTTCCGAGTCGTATTTGAGAAAGATGCGAGCAATTGTTCGGAATAATAACTCAAACTAAGCAGAAATAAAGAATGAGATAGTTTATCGATCGGGTCTACTTGAGGCATTCACTCCGGCTCAGCCACTGTGCATAAAAGGTAGGA